>NW_010337183.1:401-6105 GCF_000700745.2 Antrostomus carolinensis | reverse complement strand
TGAACTGACCCCAACCCCCGTCCCCTGTCCCATTGCCGGGGGGAAGGAGGTGGGGTGGAAACCAGGAGAGAAGTTGGAAGAAGTGGCGGTGGGAAGGTGTTTTAAGATTTGTTTTTATTTCTCATTGTCCTCTTGTCTGATTGGTAATAAGTTAAATTTGTTTTTCCCCCCAGGTTGAGTCTGTTTTGCCCGTGCCAGTAACTGGTGAGTGATCTCTCTCCGTCCTTATCTCAACACATGAGCCTTCTGTTATATTTTTCCCTCCCCTGTCCAGTTGAGGAAGGGGAGTGACAGAGCAGCTTTGGTGGGCATCTGGCAACCAGCCAGGGTCAACCCACCACACTTAACATCAGAAATTGGATGAGGGACATGAAAAATCAATCAAAAGGATCTGACCAATTTCAGAGCAAGCTAGATCCTGCCTTAAGTTTTGCCAACCCAGCACAATGAAGACAATCCACAGCATCAACATACCTTTTAAGGTTTTAAATAGACAGACATATTAATTTTTTTCAGGGAGGGGACACAGCATCATTAGTATAGAAAAAACAGATACAGATACAGCTGTTCTACAAGAAGTGTTGCCAAATCCATCTTGCAAGCAGTTCTCCAAAACCAGACTGGTTGTGTGGTTTGTTGTTGTTACGGATTATTATATTTAGAGCACATATGGAGGCAACTTGCTAATGGCTAGCTAGACTGTCTCCTAGTCAATGTGAAAAAGAGGATTTGGTCTTCAGTGATTGAAATAAATAGTATTTGCCAGCATGCTTCTTCCAGCACCTTTTAACCTACGAGCAGAGAACATTTACAGAATTATTTTCCATGTGTATTGCTTATACACAAGTATACGCCCAAAAATAGCACCTCCTCGATTTCAAAGCACCCGCATGTTTTAGCACTTGAAAGCTACCAGAACATCAACATGTCCAAATGAGCTTCCTCAAGTTAACAGAATTTTATTTTCCCTTTCTTCATTAATGCACACCTATGACACACCTGACTTCACTGGTTTATGTCTTTTTACTATGCACAGGTACTTAAATCTACCAGCATTAAAAAAAAAAGTTTTCTGTTTAAAGTTTTCTTTATTTTACTTTTATTACCATTATGAGAGAAGTTACTGAATTTTAATAACAGTCTAAGAAGGTCTAGACTATAGGTACTTGATTTTAGCATGACCAGGCTATAGAGAGATACCAAGTAGTCAGAGCTATGCAAGAGCCATTACAAATAAATGCAAAATAAAAGGATTTGCTTTTAGTTAGCCATGCTTTAAAACAGAGCAAAGTTCTCCCATGCAGTCTCACAATTTACAAGCACAACAGCATAACCACATCATCACTATTTCATTTTTATTGTATCAATATTATTTTCACATGCATTTGTCCTTTAAATTCAGATAACCTGTTACAGGAAAAGAAGCTGTACGATAAAGAAGTTTCTTTTACCAGCTCAGTAATTCCAAGCATTTCCACAAAACTAAACAAAACGCAAGCCAAGTAATAACACTCAACCTCCTTCTCTGACCAGGTGCAACCGCCTCAACTTTCTGCTGCTCTTTACCTAAGTAAGTTAAGAAATCTCCACTTCAAGGGGCAACCCTAATATTATATTATAGGGTAGAAATACTTTCAGGAGGCCAGGCAGCTGGCCACTACCTAAAATAGGATCAGACAAAGCACTGCTACAGCACATTTTCAGCATTACAGTAGGAAAATCAGAATATTCAGACATACTTAGTTTCTTAAATAAATAAATAAACAGACAAACCACTTCTACCACTAGTTCAGCAGCAAGAACAGACTAAGGGCAAGTATGGCTAGCTACAGGGAATCTTATTTCCACTATTTAAACCTCCTGAAAGAAGTTGCTCAAATTGGTAACAAAAAATGGCTCAAGCCCCACTAAGCATGCACCCAACAGGACTGTCACCAGGCTGCAAACCACCAGTGCAGCAGAAACCAGGGGTTAGCAGGCAGCCGAAACACAGACTGGGGCTTGGAATCACACCACATGTCCCAATTTTCGGGAAGCTTTGCAATACCAAAGGGCTCCAATCATGGACCTGTCACCACCATCCCCCAGCAATATTTAAAATTTATTGATCCAGAAATACCTAAAATGCGTAAGCCAAGCGTTGAATTGCTCTTTCTTGAGCAAGGGACATAAACCCATTTTTATACCCAACACTGCTACCTGGTGACACATGGGTGGACAATGAAGGTCTAGAAAACTGACACCTGACACAAGGCAAAAGGAAAGCTTTAACAATTATACCATAAATAGAATGTTTTACTTTAATGTAACCAGCTTGTAATCTGCGTGTTAAAAGGGCAGTTCACTTGCTTCCACACTGCTAACCCAGATCAGAACTGGAGGGAGAAATCACTGTCACACACAGCTTTCAGAACAAAGTACACTGAAAGTCAGTCTCAGAAGTTTTACATGACCAAGTACTGACACAACTAAGTCGGGAGAAATTTAAAGCAGAAGAAGAGCTGGGGGGGGGGGGGGGAGAAAAAAAAAGAAAGAGTTACTTCCTGAAAGAATCCCGTAATCACAGCAGCTTACTGTAGGTGGTGGGAAATGCACTCACTGGCCTTTTTCTCTTCTACTGCTTGTCAAATGTGTTTGATGCATTTTAACGTTATATGGAAAGCACTCGGAGTACAGACATCAGAGCACTTGGCACAACCCAGTCCTCCAAATGCAATAAACAGTGTCCAGAACACCACAGGGGCTCATGGTCCACATGACTCTCATCCAACAGGCCATTTTCTTTTGCTTTTTGGCCCTTACCGCTACAACAAAGATGACACGATCTAGAGGAAACTCTGAAAACTGCACAAAGGTTTGCACTGAAGTTCACCTGCACAGCTCGCTGTTCCGAGAAAGATGCTATCTGACAACGGGGAAGGCAGCACATACAGTACACTCTTTAATATTAATTTGCATTAACAAGTTATGTGTACGCTTTGGAAATGCAAATGTCAAAGAACATGCTGTAACTTTTCCTTTTGCAGAAGGCACACTGAGTACTTAAAAGCAAAACGGTTACCTCTAGATATGTTTGAGGTATCTAGTGAAAGCTAAAGCTGCTGGTAGAAAGATCAGATGTATCACCATCCAGCAACCCTCCAGTATCTGTTTGAATCAGTACAACTTCTCAAGAGATTGCATCTCAACACAGTAATTAAGTGCTTGCACGTTATCTTATTACATTCAGGAGTGGGGGTGGGGATGTACAGAGAACATTCCTGTATTTGAAATCCTTAGCTTTCAACTGTTTTTTTCCCTTTTTTTTTAGCACTTATACAAAATGCCAAAATCCTCTTTTACTGTAAAACATAATGATGCCAAAAAAAAAAAAAAAGGAGAAAGCCACTCTCTTCCAAATAATTTTTAAAATCCTTAAATTATTTACAACCACTAGTAGGCTAAAACAAACAAACAAAAAAAGGCATCATTACATCCAAGGCAGCAGCACTCTTACCTATTTATGTCACTTTATAAAAACAAAATAAACATATGAGTGCATTTTTCACTATGTAGTATTGAAGTGGTAGGCTGAAAAACATGAAGTACTCTTCTGTTCAATAACACTTCTGCACAATAATATTTATTTTCATAAAAGGAGAATCTTCGTCCTACAACTCTCAATCAAGCCACTTCTCATGTGAGCAGACTCATTTATTTGAACAGGACTACTCATGTGGCTCGGAGTTTGCAGGACTCTACTTGCTAACACAGTTGTCATCACATCTTATAGCTTATAATAATCGTTAGTATGGTAAACACGTTGTACCACACCTACCTACAGAGTAGCTTTTCACTCCCACAACTGTAAAAACAAGTCCTCTGCTAAATCATGAAAACAGAAGTTATTCTACAACAGCAAACTTTGCATGTGCTGCATAGGGAGAAAGTTTTAAATATGCGCTTCTACTTCAAAGGCCTATTTTTGCACCTTATGTATTCTCTTTCAGAACAACCACCAGATTATCACACTTCCATCAAATTACTGATCCTTGATTTCAAGTTAATCCTTGAAAGTAGTAAAATATACAAATAAAAGCATCATCTATAATTTAAGAAAAAATTTACACAAATTAAATGGAAAAGTAAGCTTGAATATTAACAGACCTTGGAATAAGTCACAAATGTACCTTTAGAACCTGAAGCAGGACAAAATAAGGTTTCACTTCTTCACACAAAAATCAAGACGTTAACTAACTTTCTTACCTAGCAACCTATCTATTGTTAATGCCGAGGTGTCCCTGTTTGACACTGCCAGCTAATAAACAGCCTTTAAGAACAAAACCTTGCACACCATTTGTTTGCTTGACCATCACTTTCAACATTTTAGCTAACAGACACGTTTTCAGAAAATCGCATATGGACGTATTAAAACCTTCAACTCTCCCTTATCTACATGCCATGCTTTGACCCTAAGCTTTCACTTTAACACCTCTAGCCCACTTTGGTGAAGACAAGTCACCAAAAATGCTGCAAGTGTAACAAAACCAGTGTTTGTCCTCTGCCTTTATTGCCCTCACTTGGCTCTTGGCAAGGTAAATGAGATGTGCCAAGCTACCCTGTATCATGCTTCACCTGAAACTACAGTTCCACCTCTCTTTACTGCTCTGAAGCCTTCCTGTATCCACTAACCACAACAATGAAACCTAAAAGTCACAGTGTCACTTTAAGGTAACAATAATTTTACTGATGATAATTTTTGTAAGCTAAAGGGCTTCAAGATGTTACAGGTAGATATTCTTGTCAGTCCAGGGATATAGGTAACACTAGAGTTAAGTTTCAGCCCATAATTAAAGGCAAAGAGAATGCAGCTCTTGCTAAAGAATGATTTCATCACTGCATCTAATGAAAACTTGCTTCTAGGTGAAAAGACACTCCTCTTTCTTTTTAGATGATATAACAGAGAAACCTGATCCATCTGCTCCACCTCCAAATTTCTCCGCACTGGTTTTCATTCAGCATTTAAAGGACTTCCTCCATGTGGGTTTCTGTGCAGAGCAAAACTCACAGGTATTCCAAAAGGCACATGGCTGATTTGCATTCAGAAGCAAGAATCTGGGACTCAGGCTCACAACACTTCACTTTCACCACTGCTTTCAACATAAGCAGTATGGCACTGTAACACCTGGGAAAATGTTATTTAACAAACTGGGCTGATATACATGACATTTAACTACACAGGGATTCTTACTTCTCACTTGATCAGTCCACAGTATTGAGATGATAGAGGCTAAAAGCAAGAACACTGCCTTCTGAGCTGAAGAACCGATTCCTTTCCACATGTTGAGGAGTGCGCACAAAGCGAATAATTTGTAGCATTTCAGCACAGATTACATTGCCATCGTTAAATGTTTCCCTTCTTTCAGATAGCCACCCCTAAAATAATTCAGTATAGAAGAAGTCTTAGAACTTAAAAGACGAGTATTTAAGTTTTCTTTATTTTGGGAGAGAAAGAGGAATTGGCAATCTCAGTTCTGAAACTGATTGTAGCGTTGTGTGTTTGATTTTAGACTCACTTTGCCTACTGTATTAACCTCGTCTGAACTGTCAGGCACATCACAGCCTCGGATGCAGTCTTTGTCAAACAAGCACCAACCCCTACAGTAACTACTCAGTGCACCAGACAGCCCGAGTTAGGACTTAATGCTGCTTCTGGAAGCATTCT
>NW_010337183.1:0-364 GCF_000700745.2 Antrostomus carolinensis | reverse complement strand
TCATCTCTGATTAGGGATATAACAGGTTATCAAAAACGACTGCACCGTCATTTCACATCAAAGTTTGGGCTACAGCCGTTTCTTTTGGCAGGGATAAAGTCGATGCCAGGACACCGCTCAGCAGATCCTCTCGCTGCTTTCTCGCCGTGACGAGCAGTTTTGTGTTGAAGCATCGGCGTCTGTGCACACAGGATTTCCACCGAGGCGAAAGGAAAACATGTGCCTGTCTTTTCCTCGGCCGCTTTCACACGACAGTTGATGCACCACATACACCTCAAGCAGATCAGTCACGCTGCTTTTCAAACTATGTGAATTTCACAGAGAAAACAGCCCCTTTGCTGGCAGCCGCGCCGCTCGCGGTCCC
>NW_010337182.1:0-1159 GCF_000700745.2 Antrostomus carolinensis | reverse complement strand
CCCCATCCCTGGAGGAATTTAAAAGATGGGTGGACAAGGTGCTTAGGGACATGGCTTAGTGGTGGACTTGGTAATGTTAGGTCAAAAATTGGACTCAATGCTCACCGAATTTATTCTATGATTCTAAATATAGCCAGTAGTCTGTGGTAGATGTGTTATAGTATAGAATATCCCGCTGGCATATCCAAATACCAATCTAGCTTATTAATTTAAATTTTCCTCCCCTCCTCCTCCCCTGACCTTGCACCTGCAGCCCAGCAAAACACAAAGACCTTTGACTTGCAACAACAACTGAAAACATTGGTATGTTATCAGCGTTCTTCTCCTAACCAATCCCAGCTGAACCCAAACCCCAGCACTGTTTTAGCTACTAAAGAAGAAACCCAGCTCTGTCCCAGCTAAAAAACAGGACACGGTCCTATAACTCCGTATGTTTTTCTCAGCCACCTTCTCCATTCGCTGCATCTCATATCATGATGACTAGCTCTTCTGTAGCCCAGATGATACTCAGCAGTATTAGACAGTATTCCCAATGCTACTCTTCCTTTTCCATTTCCTTTGTCCTCCTCATGCATTTTCTCTTAGGCCAAACTACCTGCTTTTCCTGTATGGTTTCTTCTGGTTCAACAGTCAGCAGGTGCCATCCTAGTTGAACCCCAACACTTCTGGGGCCGGTTGTGCCCACCCTGTTACAGACACGTGCAGCCTCTCTCAGCACCAGTGTCCTTGCTGGCTCTTTCAGCATAAGCCCGTTTCAGGTTCAGAGCTGTTCTTCATGCTGCTTTCGATCTGTGTTTTCCTCAGCAACTCATTCAAGAGTTTTACTTTAAAAGACAGTGAGATTTCCAGTCTTAAGCAGGCTTTTGTGATGGCTGCGAGGACATTTTCTAAATAGCTGCTCTTGATTACTTTAAGTGAATATGGAAGAGACTAGAAATACAACATTTGATTCTTGCAATAAAAGCCCCATTGAGGAATATGGCTATTGACTGTCTTCTCTTGCCAGAGTATCACCTGATCTGTAGGACAGCTTGGATGAAACGGGCTGCTTTGATTCCTAAAGAAAAAAAGCCAATATTTTGAAGGTCATAACTTTTATAGTGCGGTGGTAGAAAGTAGGGACAGGAAGCACAACAACCCCCGGCAGCGCTCCAGGCTT
>NW_010337181.1:2281-4784 GCF_000700745.2 Antrostomus carolinensis | reverse complement strand
CCCCTGCCGTAATGAGCAAAAAACCCCAAAAATGCAGATATCCTGCAGATAGCATCACAATGGGCTGAATTAAACTGGCTCCTCAGAATGCTCTCTGCTGGGAGCGGGGCCACCAGCAGCCGCTGCCTTGGCTGTGCTGCCTAACCAGAGCCCAGCAGGCAGCTCTGCCCACCCTGCCTCTGCTCAGGGCTGGCTCCCCACCGCCTCGGTCCCAGCTCACTGCTGAAAATCCTCAAATCTCTGTGGAAAAAATGTCCTCAGAGCAAAGGGGATTAACCTGGGTGAGGGATGTCTCAGCTCCACGGCTAGAAGATATATTTGGCTCCTGGGTGCAAAGTGACCCAAGGCTGAGGGTCCCCCACTGCCCAGCTTAGCCCACCACAGGCAGGAGGCCCTGGGGATGGACAGCCATCAGAGCAAGCAAGAGAAGCAACTTCAGACAGCAAACTCCAGCCAAAAGAGGACAACAGCAAGGGCTGAGCAATATTTTCTAGAGTGTTTCTGGGCAGAGGTTCATGATGGAGGAGGGCAGCGTGGCACTCAGGTGAGTGTGGAGAGCAAACCACAAGCCTGATGGCAAACCAGCTCCAGCAGCCACAGGGTTTACACCCAGGAGCTCAAACAAGCATTCCAGTCCCTTTCTCCTGGTCTTCACTGAGCATCTGGTCTTTGCCCAGCCTCAACCCTGTTCCCATTAGCACACCCATCCATGGCAGGGGTCCCTGGGGTGGGATGATGCCATCATCCCACAGTGAGAAGCAGGACCCAGAGAGCCAAAGTTCCCTGGGCTGCTCACAGCAAACTGACCACATCTCCTGGGCATGAGCACCAACTCCTTGGCCATCTTGGAGGCCTTGCACAGCCTGGAGGCACCAAAGGGCTTTGCTCCTTCTGGGAAACCAAGATGAGACAGGATCTGGGAGTCCCCTGGGAGTGTAAAGCAGGACCGCGGTAGCCAGCCCACAGATGAGCTCCTCAGACCCCTGTGCCACCATGCAGGGGGGGTGTCCCACGGGATCACCAGGGCTGGCCATGCTCTCCACAGCACACTGACAGCTCCCCAGACACTGGGAGAGCAGCTGAGGTCAACTGGAGCAAAGCAACATCCCATAGAGCTGCAAGTTCAACATAACCTCTGGCTGTCCTGGGCAGCCTCACAGAGACACCGCCAACAGTGGCCACAGTCACCCTCACACCCTGGGAAGTGTCCTCCACCCATGGACCACCACACCCCCAGTGCAGCCCCAGGGATGGGTACGATGCTGCCCGCTCCCCCAGGACTCCCACCCTCCCCAACTTGGACAGCTCCCAGCTCTTTTTCTCCCAGCACAAGGAGTCCCTTGGAAGGGTCCAGGGCATCCAGTTCGGAGGGGAGCTACAGCCAAGCGCCCCAGGCAGGCCACGAGGACGCTGAAGCATTTCGGAGCGTGGGGGCAAACCAGCGGGACCTGGCAGGCGATGAGACGGGAGGACAATACAACGGCCCGTTTGTGCTCCCAGCTCCCGGCCCCCCTGGCCCTGCCCCATGCCATAGTAAGGCTGGTATTCAGGAATTAATTGACATAATTAAAGTGTGGCATGACTTTTCCACAGCCTCTGAAGACAGTGGCAGTGGGCCAGGGTCTGCGGGTGGAGGAGGAGCCCCCCGCGTGCTATTCACCCTATAGAAAAAGGGCAGATCTTGGGCAGATCCAAGGCATGAAATTGGTATAAAGAGATTGTCAGGGAAGCGGAACAGTGCCGGTCTTGCCACCATCAGCAGCCGCAGGGTGATAATTCATCCTGGCAAGCTGCTGCATCCCATCCCACCGCAGCAGCACCTCTGGCAAGAGGTGCCAGACCTGACATCGAGTGGTGTCCTGGGATGTGCCAACCCAGCTGGGCTCTGTGGTTGCTCTGCTCCGGTTCTGCACCACAGCTCCTGAGCACAGACAGGGCTTGGACACGGGGCTGGGGGCTGCGCTGGCAGGTTGGGGTCCTCTTGCCTCACCCTGGGATGGACACTACCTGACAGGAATGTCTCTAGCCTTCCCCCTTCCCCTGTCCCAGCTCTCGGAGGCAGCACCGTGCAAGCAGTGACAGTAACAATGTCCCGACAGCGAGAGTACACAGGGCAAGCGAACAGAGCCTGGCCCTGATTCCTGACTGCTTGCCCGAGTGGGAATGATTTTCCCACTGGGGTTCCTGTGTCAGAGGGCTGGCGAGCCCAGGGCTAACCACAGCACGCCAGCTGGAGCCCTCCCAGCTCACTGCTGACCTGGCAAAGTCCTAAGCAAACCCCCTGGTGCTTTCAGCAGTCGGGGGAGAATGGAGCAGCACGGCCCGGGGGGAGCGGGATCCCACAAGGGGCTCTGCGGTGAGCTGGTGACAGGGGACGCCTTGTTGTTAACGAGGTGCAGAAGAGGATGCAGACATCCCCCCCCTTGTCTTCCCAAGGGCGCTGGCTCCGCAGCCGCCCCAGCAGCTTTCTCCGGGTACTGGAGCAGCAGCAGGCTGACCCCGG
>NW_010337181.1:1425-2213 GCF_000700745.2 Antrostomus carolinensis | reverse complement strand
CCCCAGGCAATCACTCTGACCCTGCTAGTACCAGGTCTGGTTACAGCAGGATGGAGGAGCCCATCACCATCCCTACAGCACAGTAACAGCATCAGGCCAGACCCCTGTCCCCTGCCAGGACCCCCACGGCTCCTCGCACTGCTCTTCCATCTGCCTTTCTCAGCACGGTCCAGGCAATAGCCTGACCTCCTGGCCAGAGGAAGGACAAACCAGGAAGCTGGGAGACAAAGGGTTCTGGGGCAAACATCTCCTCAGGGTCTTCATCCCAGCACTGCCACACCTCCTGCTGCCTCAGGCAATGGCCTGCGCTTTGGTTTCCCCTGGGAAAGGGAGAAACAAGCCCTGTGCCAGCTTATTTCAGATGGCCTTAGAGAGGTCATGGTTGTCCCTGTGCCAGAGTGGCATCTCCAGCCAGGCAATCCATCCCATGTGGGCCCTGGGGTGGCAGAGCAGGATGGTGGAGCAGGCAGGGCATCCCCATGGCTGCAGCTGCTGGGCTCACTGAGCTGGGGATGAACCAGGAGAGCAGCGCCTCTGGGGACCCTCCCAGCCCCTCATCTGGAGCAGCCAGAGCCACCGGCTTCCCACCACTGCTTCACCAGTGTGGAGCAGGAGGGAGAGCAGACATGAGATCAACCTCCAGAGCAGTCGCTGGAAACCAAAGCAGAGCAATCCAGCTGCATCACAGAGGATTGCTCTCATCATCCCAAATTCCAAACCCAGGGGCCACTTCTGTGAGCCACTGCCAAAGCCACGCACCGGCTCCTCTGGCTGCAGAAACCACAGCT
>NW_010337181.1:0-829 GCF_000700745.2 Antrostomus carolinensis | reverse complement strand
CCGTCCCCCTGCACTGCAGCTGGCTCTGCCAGGGGCCTCGTGGCTGAGCACACGCGGTGATGGTGGCCAAACGAAGGGCAGTAAATCATTAAGCTGTTGCGGCTCTGCTGTTAAGACCCTGCGCTGGAAGCCCCCAGGCACCTCGACTTGCCTGTGACCATGCAAGGGCTGGAGTCAGGGTCTCTACACCCGTCTCATGGCCCTCTCCACCCTTGTGCTCTGCCCTGGCAGGAGCCGCTGCCTCGCTCCTTGGCCTCATTATCTTTTTCTAAACAACCAGTCTCACAAGTGCAGTTTGGAGCAGAGCGTCTGCTGTGAAACTGGGACTGGGTTATTTCCGCAGCCCTGATTATTTAGAAACTGCTGAAGCAGGGGAGAGGATAGTTCAACAGTCCCCTCAAACGCACCCGACCTCCCTGGGGGAGCTGGCTGAGTTAGTGGTTTGAGCAGGAGAAGACTTGTGCTTTATTCCCAGCTCTGCCACTGACTCACTGGGTGGCTTTGAGTGAATCACTTCCCTCCGCATGTGTTTTCATCTGGGAAGTGCCGGCTGGGGCAGCTGCAGCTCCCCAGGAGCCAGGTGGATGTACCTGGCTGGCTGCAGGACAGGCAGCAGAGACACAACATGCTGGAGAAGGGCAGCTCTCAGCTCCATCAGGACCAGCCTCTGCCTTGACCAGGTCATTCGCATTAACAGGCACAAGGTGATGCAGGATGACACCCTGAGCTGTACCCAGCCTGCCTGTTGTTGTCTCCCACAACATCCTTGTAGCAAAGCCTACAAGGGAGGGATAGATGAGTGAGTGGATGGTGAGGTGGATTGAGAACT
>NW_010337180.1:0-554 GCF_000700745.2 Antrostomus carolinensis | reverse complement strand
GTTTAATAATAGAAAGAAAAGAAAACTTAAATAAAACTTAAACTTAAATAAAACTTAAACTTAAAGAAAACGAAACTTAAACAAAACGAAACTAAACTAAAAGAAAAGTGATAACAGGAATAAAATATGACAATGAGTGATACCCAGTGCCACCGCTCACCACCCGCCGACCGATGTTCTTACACTGAAACCAAAACATGCCTAATTCTAATTACTAAGAAAATCATTAACTCTTATCCAAAAAAAAAAAAGGATAAAAACCAGGATATCAGGTAAGGTACCGAGGTCCAGGTTGAATGGGGCTTGGCCAGGTGGTGAGATGTTTGGTTCCGTGTCCCACTTGGTGACGTTGGATATTGTTTTATTAGTGTTATTGTTGGTTTTTTGGTGTCGTTTCTTCCTCATTATCCCACTAAACTCCTCGTGTCTCAACCCCTGAGCCCCGTTGGTTTGTATTTTCCTCTCCCCGTATCACCAGAGCACGGAGGGTGAGGTGGGCAGTGACTTTTGCTGGTTAAACTAAACAGTTTGGGAAAAGCTCCAAGGTCACAGCC
>NW_010337179.1:5472-7294 GCF_000700745.2 Antrostomus carolinensis | reverse complement strand
CCTCCTGCAGCCCGCGGACGGGGAACGTGGCCGGGCTGCTACTGGTCCCCACGGGCTACATCACCCGGGGCTGAGGGAGAGCCCGACCGCTGCTCGCGAGAGAGCCCGCTGGCACCGGGCAGGATCGGGCCCGTTCCCCTCGTCGGAGAACCTCGACCTGAGCACCGGCGGCAAATTTGGCCCTGTGGAGTTTGGGGTTTTTTGGTAGGGGAAAGGGGCGGCGGGGGAGCGCGGCAGGGAACCCGGCTCCGCCGCCCGCCCGCCCCGCCGGGGCTGTGTCGGGGGGGGGGAAAGGCGGCAATCGCGGGGGGATCTCCGCGGTGTAAAGAAAAGAGCGGAGAGGAGGCACAGGCCGGGGGACGATGCTTCTTTCAGAGTCAGTTTTCCCATTCCTGCCCGCCTCTGCTGCCCAGACCCCACAGTTAACGCCGGGCACATCAGCTCCTACATGCACTGTCAGATGCACACATCTATAGGTATAATATGTATATGGACGCACATAGATAGACTAAACGCTCCACATAGGCCATCCACTTGTTTTTGGATTATTTTTCCTCTGCGGTGAGCGGTGCAGGGGACGGGGAGCTCCCTGCCCTCCGTGTCGCAGCAGCAACAGTGCGTATCTGAAGTAACGCGCAGGTTCAGAGCAAAAGCCCAGACCAAGAAGGTGCTTAAGAAAAATATAATATTTTTAAGAGCTTCTCTGAGAAACAGCAGCACCGACAACAAAAAGTTTAAGGAACAAAAGCACCGAGAGAAACTCCGAAAGAAACGTGTCTTAGAGTCACATTATTAGGTCAGTAACACACTGAAATGAACTCAGCCACTTCAGCAACACCTTTGATATGAAGCAAAAAAAGTCTGTTCCCTTAAAGATCTCAGGTGTGTGTAAGTTTGTAGCCTTCTAGCATGTTATTACTTGCCCAAATTTATTTGATCGAGAAGGACTCCGGTGAAATCCGCCACAACAGATGGAAGTGAAGATATAACTTGCTTAGTTTTCTCAGCATTGCAACTATCATTTTCTTTAAAAAAAAAAAAAAAAAAAAAACCACAGAAAAGAACCCCCCAAAACCCCACCACAAACACGAACAAACAAAGCCCTCACAAAAAACCTCAACCTCCTGTCTACATGCGATTTATTCCTCTCCTGCACACTTTAAGAAGCCTCAGTATCGATGAAGCGCTACTCTGAAAGATAATGAATGATTACTGCATCGAATGAATGCAGTAAGTCCTATACGTTCACTAAAATCAGCTGTGTAAATTCACTTGCTAAAGAACAAGCTACAAACTAATTCAAAATTACTCGGAAAGTTCCACTGTGTTTAACGAATAGAAATTTAACTCAGAAAACAACGGCCACCGTATTTAAATGTAGTTGTTAGGCGTGAGGTATGGAGCTAGCCAGTAAAAGCAGACCTAAGTATTGCTAGTCACATGGTAAATATTTTTAGAATAGAGATTTTTAACTTTTTCCAGTTTTTACACGCCGGCTCAGGCCAGTGGATTCTCACTGTCTTTCGTAGGTAACGCATTCGGCCATTTGCTAATGTATGTGTCATTGTATAAAAAAAAACCAACAAAAATCAATTTCCCTCTCCCCCCTCCCCCTAACAAAAACCTTTACATCGAAGATTAAATGTCATAGTTAACGTTTTCATCTCTAGGTTTCCCCAATATTTTTTCTGCATAGTAAGTTGTTTTAAGCATCAAAACGATTTTCAGTTTCTTTCCACATCAGTACATCTTATTCACCATCTTATTTATATAGCTGACCAGAAGCCTTCGAGAGAAAGATAGAGCATATAGAAAACTGACC
>NW_010337179.1:5040-5428 GCF_000700745.2 Antrostomus carolinensis | reverse complement strand
AAAAAAAGAGAGAGAGAGAGAGAAAAAAAAAGTCATTTCGTATTATTCACCACTTTGCCAGAGACGGTAATCTCTCTACCTCATAGGAACAGCCGTACTGGGTCAGATCTCTGTACACATTTGATACATATAAACAGTATTACCATTTACTTAGGGTTTGGAGGGGTTTTTTTCCCGCCTGAAGGGGATCATGAGAGGAACAGTGGATCAGACAGGGGAAAAAAAAAAAAAAAGTATTTCTCAGCTTTGCTCCCGACACGGCCATGAAAGGACTGAAATTCTTCAGAAGTCACTCAGTCTTTACCTCTAGGTCCCCTTTGTAAAAGCAGCCGTCGCGACAAGTTGGACCGGGGCTGCTTTCCCAGCGAGGCCCCTCTACCTGCGCTCC
>NW_010337179.1:4738-5016 GCF_000700745.2 Antrostomus carolinensis | reverse complement strand
CCCCCCCCCCCCCCCCCTCCCGTGGCAACTTCTCTCAGTGTCATCTCAGAGCTGTCTCGGGTTACACAGTTTGGGACCCGCACTTTGAGCACTGTCTTAGGGCCCTGCGCTCCCTTTTGAACCCAGATGCCGCCAATATACTTTAATCTCCGCTCTCCGCGGGTGTTTTTTTCTCCTCGCAGGTGCGGAAGACCCGCCGCCGCGGTTTCGCCAGCCCGTGCCGGGGGGGGCAGCAGCGCCCGGGGCGGGCCCGTCGCCACCGGCTACCCCGAGCGCCC
>NW_010337179.1:0-4636 GCF_000700745.2 Antrostomus carolinensis | reverse complement strand
CTTCTGCTGCTGTTGCTGTTGTGGCGGTGGTGGTGGTGACGGTTATCTGTTGGGTTTTGGGGTTGCTGTTTGTTGGTTTGGGTTTTTTTTGTTGTTGTTGGTGTGTGTTTTGGTTTTAGTTTTGTTTTGTTCCCCCCACGCCCCCCCCGCCCCCAGCCTGCTGTGCCACTACACGCACACTTCACGGCACTCAAGCATGAACTCTTATTTACAGCAGGAAAAAATGCCCTCCGCGATTCTGCTACATTTACAGGCAGTGCCAGGGGGTGGGGGAGTGAAGAGAATAGCTATTCTTCACTAGATCCCTTTATCTCTCAAAATACGGGGTGCTCCCAGCCTCATGTCGATAAAGGAACAGTTATATTGGGAAACGTGCATTTCTTCCATCATTTCAGATTTGAACCATGCTGCCCCCCTTCTCCTTCGCCATCCCATTATCCAAGTTCTGCATTGATTACCGGGAGACTGAAAATCAGCGTTTAGACGGAGGCATGTATTTTCATTTAGAAAAGCTATACAGTGACTAAGTTCTCATGAGTGTTCTCGGGGGAGACTGGAAATTAAAATTTATTCCCCCCCATCCCCCCCGCGAAATATCATCATTCCAGTCAAGGCATAACTGGTTTATACAAAGAATTTTATGATAAAAGGCAATAACACAATGTCATTAAAAAACTCTATAAAATTGTTAAAGAGCAGTTTGTTTGCATTTCTCCTGATTGATATGTAAATACAGTTTGAACTGTGTTTGCTCGGTCTCTAGTGCTTAATAAAGAGATGAATTCACCTTTCTGTGGAACAAGTAAACAGACTTTAAACTAAGCCGACATCAGACAAAGTGGAAACGAGTTTATTTAATCGAAACTAAATCTAGTTTAAGAAAGATAAGTCAGTGTACATAATAATCCATTACAGTAATTACACCCACCACCAAATATGTGTTTATGAGGTTGTCGAGACACAATAAAATTCATTTATTTCCCCCGAAGTCTATAATGAAAAGTCACTGGCTGGATCTCTAGCGAACATTCTAACTCCAATATTTGGGGGACGGGTGGAGGGGGGAATATTTCTCCGCTTTATGAGTGCTTTTCAGTGCTCCTCACTTTTGAACGTTCCTGTGTTTGAAAGGATGCAAACATTAATTACACCTGAAGGGGAAATGTCGACCTAACCACAGCACATTCCCTCTCGGTGTTGTATATTAACTCCGGGAGGAACTAACCCTAATTTTAAAAATCCGTAGAGTTAACTCTGGGCGGGAGCTGGCAGCGCTGTGCCACGGACCAGGAACTCCCAACACTTGCTTCTTTTATCAGAAATAACAGCATTAAGCTCCACACACACACACCCCCATCCTGCCATGATTAGCGTCATGTTATAGAGCTGAAACGAATATTCTGCGTAAAAAAAAATAAAAAAAAAAATAAAAAAAAATCAGGAATATTCTTTGGGTTAGTTGAGAATGTCGCTGTATAAAGCAGGACATAATATAAAGAATTAAAGGTTTTGAAATTCCTGTTGACACACGTGATGTTGTCTAGTTAGAAATAAAGGAGGGCAGGCAGAAAGAATCCGATATTTTTTTTTCCCCCTTCTATTTCCCTTTTTCTCCATCCAAACTAGCACTTGGTGTCCGAGTAACACTGGCTATCTTGTGTAAATAAAAGACTGGAGCTTTCGAAAGCTGCTATTTAAACTAGAGGTTGGGTTGTTTCCATCTCGGGCGAGCTGCTTTCTTTCTCTTCAAAAATATGAGCATTTCATAATACCTCTGTGACTCAGAGGTTTTTCAATACTGCGATTCCCTTCCGTGGTTTAACTGAGGGGATCTGGAGAAAAATCCGAAACCGAGCAGCAGATGCGAAGGAAAACATGCTGCGGGGTCTTTTAGGATGGGGGACTTCTTATTTTCTTACACTCACAAAAGGGGTATTTGGGACCCGAAAGATAGCGAATTACATGTGTTTCGGGCTTGTCCGATACGAGCTGCTTCACTTGGTATGCTTTATAGATTTACAGCAAAGTTAGTATCTAACTGCTCTGCATTACCCATAATATTTACCCTCCTACCAAACACCCCTCGGTGTCACAGCCAGGCGCGCACCCCGCGCACCCACACGTGCGCGCACACGCACTTTCTTTTCGTCTCCTCCTTTTCCTCCTTTACAAGTTTCCCAAATCGCTACAGGGAAGGGAAAAAAAAAACAAAACAAAACCCAAAACCAAACCAAACCAAACCCCAAAACCCAATCAAATCCAAACTGCGTTAGACTGAGCCGCAGCCTACAGCTGAGCTCCCGCCTGGGTACCGCGGTGGACGTCTGCGGGAGGAACTGCGTGGCCGTGGGTGTGTGCGTGGGAGGGGGGTGCTGGTGGAGGGGAGTACGGGGAGAAATATTAAATACAGTCTGATAAAGAAAGTTAATTCAAACTGCATGTAGTACACAATAAACTATCTTTTTTATTTTGATTATAAATAAGGTGACTGTACTTCCCTTAAAATACAAGTACATAGGAAAACCTGGTAGAAATAATTATCTCTTCTTTTTTTTAACAAGGTATTAAAACTGGACGCTCATTAAACCGGTCGCATCTTCTATACTATTAGCAGGTTCTTCGTTAATTTGTTTCTAGTGGCGTTAGACTTTTACCTTCTCTCTCCTCTGTGCCTTTGGCGTTTGAATTTCTACTCCCGGAATACTTTGCTTTCTCCAGCAAAGAAGTCTCTGAGGTGCCCTCCACCCCCCAATAATCGCACTAATGAATTTGGACTCGATCCCTTTGCCCTCGAGTTTGTGAATCCCACGCGTTTGCTTGTCCCTTTTGCACGCTGAGGACTGATCCCGTATCCCATTAACTCTCTGGCGCAACTCCCCTCTGGGAACAGGGTCTGGGCCCTGGGAGGGGCAGGGGCTTTTCGGGCTTTGGCAGCATCCCGTGTTGTTCTTCCATCAAGATTTAAACAAAAATTAAAATAAATTAAAAAAAAAGATGCTGGGAAAGGATGGTCAAGAGGGGGAACAAAAGGGATTTTTTTTTTTTAAAAAAAAGAATATTCGTAATGTGTATAATTTATTAGAAGCCTCTTAAGAACTATATTTAAGCCAAATATCTACATAAGTTACAACAGGAAAAGGCGGCGTGCGCAAATAACAAACTGCCAGAGGATTTATGACGGGGCGATCAATGTCCATAAAAAAGGTGGGGATTGGTTTGGTTGATTGTACTTTTTTTTTCTTTTTACAACAAAATATACAGGCTACTAAAAACTATGGGTTTAGTCCAACTTTTGACAGCATTATACAGCTACAGGTTCACATCAAACGTAAGGAAAATAAAAGCCAAGCCTTTGATGACTCCACGTCTCCATCCGCGGGGCTGGCAGAGGAGACCGGGGGAGGGGGGGAAGCTGCTTCTTGTGTCTGGGTGACGCGAATGGCGTTTTTGGGGAAAACCACCCCATCCCCCCAAAATCTCTATATTTACATGCAAGTCCTAAACTCTGGCAAAGTGTACATCTGAAATCCAAGCCTTCGGACCATGACTAACGATGGTCCCCTTTCTGCAGACTGCTCCGTGGTTATTAGTCAGAATTTTCTTTTAACACCCCATACAACAACCTTGGGGAAAAAAAAGAAAAAAAGAAAAAAGAAAAAAAGAAAAAAGACCCAAAACCATCAAGACTAACAACAAAATCGAACAACAAAAAAAAGTCTCTCTCTCTCTTAGAGGTCCTCAGAGAACCACTCAGTAAAACGAAAAAAAAAAAAAAAATGTGTTAAAAAAAGAAAGAAAAAAAGAAAATAAAAACACCCAGTAGTTTGGACAGGACAGAGATTTGTGTGACTGGGAAAATCTGCTCTTTTTTTTCTTTTTTTCTTTTCCTTTTTTTTTTCCTTTTGCTTTGTTTAATCCTTTCACCAGGTCCTACCGTATAGCAAGGTGGAGCAAGACATGGCAGTGCCATAGTCAGAAGTAGAAGAGTTTAGGTGAGACAAACTGGAGACTTGGCTCTGCAGAGCAGAAGGGCTGGCCGAGTGCTGTCCCATGTCTGGAGACTGCCCCGCACTGTTTGTCTGGTGGCTCTGATGCTGTCCGAGGCTGTTGCCATTGGTAGCCACCGTGATCGTCGTAGCTGCCTGCTGCTGATGGCTCTGGATCGCTGCCGTGGGTGTGTTGGAGCCTGCTTGGCAGGGCTTGCCATCCTTCACAAGCACTGGCACGGCCACCCTCCTGGGAGACTGCTGCTGCTGGCAGGAGCCGTTCTCCTGTTGCATCTGCTGCTGCGCAGCCTTGTCTTTGGCCTGGCGCTTCATCTTGTAGCGGTGGTTCTGGAACCAGATTTTGACCTGAGTCGGCGTGAGATGTATCATGCTGGCTAGATGTTCCCTCTCCGGGGCGGAGAGGTATTTCTGCTGCTTGACACCTCTCTCCAGCTCGTAAACCTGGGCCTGGGAGAAAAGGACCCTCCGTTTCCTGCGCGGCGTGCTCTGGAGCGGGGCCATGCTCTTGCTCACGTCTCCCAGGGAGCCGAGGCTGCCCATGCCGCCCATGTTCATGCCCGAGGACGGCGCCATGAAGCGGGAGACTGCAAGGGAGAAGGCGGCACGGTTTAGGCGGCTCGGCTCGGCTC
>NW_010337178.1:925-7474 GCF_000700745.2 Antrostomus carolinensis | reverse complement strand
GAGTTTCTTCCTCATCCTCCTATCTTCTTCCAAGCAAAACAATAGTTATGGTGTCACTAGGTCTTCTCTGTGGAGGCACAGAGAAGGGCCCTGCTTCCCTGCAGTACCTCCCAGGTCAAAATCAGCTTGTGCCTCTGTACCAGCTCTGTGATCACCTCAGTACTAACAATAAGCTTGGCTTACGCGAGGACGTTTTGAAGCAGACACAGGGGCTGATGCATAGCAAAGCCATTTAGGTAAGATTGCGCCGGTCCTGCCCTGAGCAGGCAGCTGCCTGCAGTGCGGCATGGGCCCGCGCTCACAACCTGCAGGGCAGGCACTTTCAGGTTTCTGAAGGAAGCCGAGGAGGTCAGAGTTTGGAAGAGATTATCTGGGAATATAAATATGACAATTTCAGAGACGTCAGATAAGTGAACTGCCTGCTTGTCACCTGCTTAGGGGACACACTGTGCGTCCTTGGTTCTCTTGCTGCTACTAGAGCAAGTGCTGAGCAGCAGGTGTGAGCAAGAGCATGCGCTGCTCTGGGGAAGAGCTGACGAAGGTCCCTGCGCAGACAAGTTACCGTCTGGGGCTGCTCAGAGTGAAAGCCTTTCATTGAGGGAAGGGACCTGTGGGAGTCCAGCAGCAGGGTGGCACAGTAAGAACAGCTCCTCGGGCTGGGTGGGCCCCAGTTTAGGGTGGCAGACCCACGGTGTGCAGAGCAGCATGGTGTGCGACAGGGAGCGTGGCACTGAGCTGCAGCCACCCAAGAAGGTCTCCCAAGCCCTGTCTGCAGATGCTGGCAGTGCTGTGATCCCCCCAGCTGTGCAGTGCCCCTCATCAGTGGGCAATGGGTTGGGGGCAATGACTAGTTTCCCTCCGAGACACTCTGTTTGCCCCATTCAGTTGGACGCTTTGGCAGATGAGCTCGTTGCAGGCTGGTTACTCAAATGCTTCCTCAAATTTCCACAGACCTGGCAATTTGTTTTGGAGCACGAAATTGCTGTTTTATCAGCAGTGAAATGTGTCATTAACCACTGTGTGCTCTTCTCCTCTCCAAAGGCTCTTGAATAAAACATCAGGGATTTTGCTAAACGTGCCCCAGGACTCCTCCAGACACATCCCCATGCGGGGCAGAGAAGCAGAGTCTTTGCCAGCCTGGGGCTCATCACAAGGCTCTGCCAAGGCTGACGGCCAGGGTGAAGTGCCAGTGTAAGAGATGGACACAGGCAGCAGAATTGCTTTCACATTGCTCTCAGCCCTTTCTGGAACTGATGTTTGTTTTCTGCTATTGCCCTTCAGTTGCCCTTTCCATTGGTTGGTTTAAGGTTATGGTTATGGATTACTTTGTTAAATACTCTGCTGTTTGCAAATGGCATCTTTCTTCCTAGTTTTCCACTCTGCTAAGCTCCCCTTTGGAGCTCTTCAGCTTTTTAATTATTCACAAATGTTAAACTGAACTCTTCAGAATTAATTGCGTTTGGTGGTATCTTGCAGGTATGAAAGGGGTTCTGCTTTCTTCTAAGCATGTTTCTTGGTGCTCTCTTTTGCACTCAAGTTAAAATATATACTAATGCCTGGACTTGGTGCTTCCCAGGGAGCAGGCAGTCTAGGAAGCATATGCCATCTCACCCTTTTACTTGGTGTATACTTTTTCTATGGGTGCTGCTATAGGGAGAAGAAGAGTAAAGCTTAATAGTTAACAGGGGTTTTTTTTCTCAGTATCTCATTCAGCCTTGGAAATTATGAATCTTCCTTCTGGAGGTGTACGTTCTGATGGCATTGCATACAAAATGCTGAAAAGGAAACTGTGACCAGGTCAAGTGCTCAAATGTCAGCCAAAATAAGCTAAGGTGATGATGAGGGTTGGGGGCAATGACTAATTTCCCTCCAAGACACTCTGTTTGCTCCATTCAGTTGGACACTTTGGCAGATGAGCTTGTTGCAGGCTGGTTACTCAAATGCTTCCTCAAAACTTCCTACAAGAAAGAAAAGGTTTGGACAGAGTAGGAAAAATTTAAGTCTGATATTTAATCTTTCTGCTTCCAAATTAAAAGCAACACATGGAGCTTGTTATCTTGTGGGGCACTTTTTGACAAATAATTAAATCACAGCTCACATGTAAAAATCTGATTAAATAGATGTAACTTCTTCGAAAATCTTTTACAAGCAGAACTTTAATACCCATAAACATTTCAACTCTCAACTAAAAATCATCATTGTTCATTTTCTTAAGAACTGAGTTATTTTGCTTGACCTTATGATCTCTATTCTTCACAGGGGACAGGAGTTTGATTATGATAAGTAAGTGGATAAAGCTCTTGCTGCAAAAACTAGAAGTGTCATTATAGCAGTGGTTTTACAATGTTCTTTACATAGAACTATATTTACTCTGCCTGGAACATTTGCTTTAAAAAAATATTGCAGGTGAAGCAGAAAGCCTTGTGGTTGCAACTTGTATTCTCCCTAGTGTTTGCTAGTTGGATTAAAAAAAGTGTGGTGGACATGGCTCTCTAATTATTTTTTAATCACGGAATGCTAGCAAAGGTGTGCCAAATGCATAGGAGAAATGCCCTGTTCCATAACCCAAGCATATCTACTAGCCAAGCAGCCAGCTGGCAAGAAATCTGAGGCTTTGCTGTGTGCTATAAAAGCTCATTTCCCAGCTCACTGAATAGATGTTGGACATCGTACAAAACCTGGCTGACGTTGGTGGTGTAATTGCTGCCTTTTTTCCAGGTTACCCATAAGAAGCAATCGGACTGCAATACCGATTAAAGTAGGGAAATGATAAGAAACTATAGAATATACACAAACACTTAGAAACTACTAAACAATGTAAATAATGTTGATTGATGAAAGGGATGCAGAAAGTCACAAACTTGGTATTAGTTAGAGTAATAGGAATGGGACAGAAACTCCAGAGAAACAGAAGCACCCAAAGAAAACATGAAAGAAACAGTGAGAAAGCCTAAGTCAGTCTTCCCATCTTGACCCTGAACAAATCCTGGAAGGCTGAATACTGGCTGAAGAGAGACTTGAAAATGAGCCATAATAGTGTCCTAATTCCCTACTTTCGTTTTACAGCATCAAATTAGTTTGGGCTGCGTGTTTCAAGAAGCACTTATGTTTTCTGGCATTGCTAATGTGGAGGTAAGAGATTGTGGGATGAAAAATGATTTTGTCAACACATAAGCCTGGAAGGGACTGTCTAATCCTTCTGCCTGCACAGAGGCAGAACCTAATGTAATTGCACTGCACTACAATTTTTATTTTAAAAAATCCTCTCTACAGACTACCTAAGGAGTCTGTTTTGGCATTCTCTTGCCATTTTAACTAGAATAACAACTATTTATTGTCCAACCAGCAAAAATACCCCCTATAAGAAACACTGGAGTGTAATGGCATTGTGAAGTAAAATTCATTTGTAGTTGTTGGAATTTATGTATTCAGTTGTTAAAAACGGTGTGTCTCTGCAGAAGAGTAGGTAAGTGTTTTATAAAGTTGAATAAATTAGTAATAAATATTAACAGGAAAAGTTAAGAACTCCTGAGTTTACCCAGAAATACATGCTATATGATGCTGTGGATATAAGTTTATTGTAATTGTTTTAGTCATGTCAGCCTTTAGATACATAGCTCAGAGCTTTTACTCTTGACTGGTAGAGATGGAAGCCCAAAAACAAAGCAAAGAACATGGTGCCCCTAAAAGACTAATTTCTGTTTGTGTCCCTTGCACAAACATCTTTCCCGGCCCGAGACACTCCATTTTTTCTCTTTATTCTTTGAAAACTCAATATTACAGCTAAATAGTTATTAAAACCACATTTTTCTCATCAGGAACAGCTGTATTTTTGTGGAACACATTTGAAGCACTGAGTATTTTTGTTCCTTGTAATATTTTTGTTTACAGTCCACAATTTCATAAGTAAAAGATCACTTCTACCTACTGGTGCCATGGGACATATTTTCCCTATTACTGCAGGGTAATTTAAAAAAAAAAAAAAAAAAGCTAAGATTTTCTTGACAGTGATAGCCCCTTAGCTGCTAAATCTGCTATCGCATCAATCACTAATCTCAAGCAAAGCAAGTGTTAGTTTCTCTATGACTTATCTAGGTCTTTAGTAGATCGATAGCACAGCTCAGATGTTTCAGACTCTTCCCTGTTAATTCACATTTATCTTTTCATCCAAAGAAGGTAAATTACCTCACAAAGAAGCTGTGTTATCCCCAATAGCAGTTTATAATGTTGCAAAGTCAGCATGACCCACATATCTTATCTCAGCTGGAACGCATTTGTCACTGTCTCATGTTATGATCATCTGGTAAAACGCCCTAGAAAAGAGGTAAACCTGCAAAATGGCTTCACCACTTTCATGTAATGACCTTTTCTGCTGTGTGCCCCTGCCTTACCTTCAATTTAAACTGCTAAAATAAAGGGAAATGTATTTTTCCCTCTAATCCTCCATTTCATAATTTTTATCATTAGCAAAATTTTCATTCCTCGGCAGTCTTCATTTCTGCTGTCATGAGTTGATCAGTAGGTGGTGATACTGAGAATGAGAACAGGATCATTTATTAATATGCTATGTTAACCCGGTTCCCTGAAGCTTTTCGGGCCCTGGAAGTGTTTGATGCTGTTAAGAAAAAGGAATGAGAAGCTGGTCACTGATCAGAAAGCTGCAACCAGGCTGCTGCAAGAAGAAATGCTGTATGAAGCAAGAGTTTGATAGCAATTGTGCAGCTGGGACTCATTCCTTTCCAAACCATAGTAAAGTAGGTATTTTGTTATCTGTTATTCTAAAAACCTCCTCAATTATATTATGGAAAGAAAACTGAAATACCAACACCCTTGACTTTTAAGAAGTCTGACCCAGCTGTTTGCAAAAACAGTACATTTTTATTCTGTTCTTCAGATGCAGTGAACAACTCTGGGCTGAATTATCTTTTACAAGTGTTAAATTCTTAGGTCTTTAACCAATAAATTAGTTGCTGCCATCAAGGAGATCTGTTTTTTGACATGAGAAAAAGGTAGGTCTATTTTCAACACTGTGCTTGATTTCTTTCCAAATAAGAACATATGAGGGAGGCTCCTACGTGGAGCAGCAACTTGCTGTGACCGCACAGCTGGGAGGAGTAGCAAAAGCAGATGCTTCCCCCGTGGGTGGAAGTGGATTGTCCAATGAAGATGACCTTGGTGAGGAGAACGAGATGTGCTAGGAGGGCACAGGACAGAAATGCTTGTCCAGGTGCAGGTGTGCTACCCATGTGCCTGCACCCCCATCAAGTTTGGGGGTGATCCAAACGGGGAGGTGCAGTCAATGCCCCAGGGGGACTGAGCAGCAGCCCCCGGATGCTCCAAGGAGGGTGCCAAGAAGACAGAGCTGGGCTCCTTGCTGAGAAGCACAGTGGAAGTCCGAGAGGCCAACAGTCACAAAATGAAAGAGGGGAAGTTCTGGTTGGATATAAGGGAAAAAAATTCAGATGACCAAGCTTTAGGACAGGAGCCGGCAGTTCTTGGAGGAGCTCTCAAGAAGAGATGAGACCAGCAGCTGTATTTGAATTGGGGGAAATGATTGTGTTCCATCATCAAGTATTCAGCTTAAGGAAAGGAGCAGGGCAAAGGAATACTGGGTGTTTCTGTGGAGCTACTGGAGTATTTTCCCCTCCCTGTTCTCTCCATGGGATGACTGTATATGCTGACAGGTTGGAAATCTGCACACACAGTATATTTACTGAACTGTCCCTGTAGCTTAATTTATGTTGGGGAAAACTATCAGGGCATTAAAGGTTAGAGTTTCTGAGCACAAACTGGCATAAGGTATAGAGGATAAAAGAATTCTCTGGTTGCATTTTTTCCTTCTTTGCATTTTAAACACACTGCAGCAAATCTGAAATGTATGGGAAATAAAAGAACAATGAGGCACCAAGGACTGGAAACCTCAAAATATTTTGCCTTTGAGATCTTGCTGGATATTTGTGCTGTGTTCTGTCCTTTCTGTGAAAGACAGAAAAACACAAATACTGTTTACATGCAAATACAAGCCACCCTGCAATTTTAAAAAGAGCTTTGTGAACCAATTTGTTGGTCTCTATGTGTGTTTTTTCAAGAATTTTTACTCCCACTTTTCTGTCTCGATGAATCAAGGTATACGTATGTTCTCATTTTAGAGTGTTGCTGTTCCAAACTGAGGACATATGAGCAAAGGTGAAATTTTACATCTGAAGGTTATTTGCTGTTATTTCCAAGAGGTGAGGGGAAATGATTTTGTTATTTTGTTTGGTAAGAAAGAAAATTCCATGTATTTCCAGTGAGGCCCACAGCTGTTTACTGAGGAGAAGGGACAGCAGAAGTATCTTTTGCACCGTTAGCCCCCTGCCACCTCCAGACCTTGAGCACCGAAAGTCAGTGCTCTGCCAGTGTAGTTAAAAGCTTCCTTCTTCCTACATCAACACCCTGGGACCATTGGGGAGTAGGGTTTTTGACCCTTACTTGTTTCCTTGCCTACTGTTGAAGAAACTCAATTTTTTATTTATTTATTTTTTTTTTTAAAGAGGCGTAGTGGTAACA
>NW_010337178.1:0-870 GCF_000700745.2 Antrostomus carolinensis | reverse complement strand
TCTCTTTCTGCTTGCATCATTTCAGTTGAAGACTTGGTCTCCTGCAGTTTACTCCCCCCCCCCCCCCAAAGCACTGTGGGAAAACATTTTTCTCATGAAAAAGGCAAAGAATAACCAAAGCTTCAGAAAGAATTCCACTAATTTGGGTAATTTTGTAAAAGATTGGGATCTGATTTAAAATAATGAGTGTTCTCATCCCATAAATGTACAGATACAGGTATATCTAGCACAGAATCAATAGAAACATGCAGACTTCTTTTTACCTAATTCAGAGAGGTGTTCTTCTCTTAAGCTTTATTAATTTTAATTAATTTAATTAATTAATTTTAAATACTGCTTTAAATAAGCTTAAATTTCTTTAGTTTCGCATAACCACGTAGAAAGGAAAAATAAAGGTGAGAAAAGCGGTAAAAGCGTGTGGGCAGTGTGGGGAGTTGGGTGCCACAATGTTGATCTCCTTCTCGGGGCAAAGCCAGCTGGGAAAAACTCCCCGAGCAAAGGTGTGTTGTGTGGGAGCTGTGTCTGTCCGGAAAAGCCAAGGGCCGGGTTTCCTTTCCCCCGTGAGCTGCAGGCGGGGATGCCGTGTGCGTGCCCAGCGCCCTGACCGGGTCACGCAGCGTTAACGTGGCTGCGGGCTTCTCCCCGCGCCCCCCCCGGACTTGTTTGGGATCCATCGCAATAGCTTTGAAGGAGAGAAATTCTTAATTAAATGCTGCCACCTAGGTTTTGTGATCGGAGAGGAGGAAACGGCATTAACTTAAAGTAATAACAGCGCAAGAAATGCGCTTGAATAGATTTTATGTGTGTATATATATATACATATTGGCGGTTATGTTTCCTCCCGTTCCCCGTGCGTGCCCTTTACTGACC
>NW_010337177.1:16282-39319 GCF_000700745.2 Antrostomus carolinensis | reverse complement strand
CCTCCTTTTAGTGCAGTTATTAGTGCAGGTTCCACTGCAAACTGAAGCAAAGCAACGCCAAACCCAGACGTTATTATTACTATCAATTATTATTATTAAAAACCCAACAAAATGACCAATAAACCCAAAGCAGAGCCCGTGTCCTCCCAGCCGGGAGCAGGTCAGGGGTCCCAGACCCGGTGTCACCACACCAGGACCACAACCCCGACACCGTAACCCACAGAGACCATCGTGCTCCCAGGGCAGCTCTGCTTTTTTGACAGCAGAAGGATTTACACTGCGATCTGAGCACTTCCAGAAGTTATTCCCTGGTTTTTAACCAAAAAACTCAATGAAATCAAACAGAAAAGGCTGAAAGTAAATTGTTTTCTGGCAGAGGTTTGGCAGCCCATGCCTGGTACCTGCCTCCAGCTGCCAACCAGCTCAGATCAACACCTCCACCTCCATTCACTCCTGCAGACACGGCTTTGGGAAGAAATTAAAATGATACAAGTATTTTTTTTTAAAAAAAAAAAAAGGTATCACATATGCATTTCAAAAAAAATTTATTTTTCAAATGAATACGGTTTGTTTACAATACACCCAACTTGATGGTATCTAAAGCCAGCAGAGATCTGATGCCTGTTGTGTGTGCTATACACAGTCGTACAGAAGTTACAGATGCCTACGAGAGGGAAGGAACAGTGAAAGAAGTTGACATTTTACTGTGCTGGAAAGAAAGCAACTCTTGCAACAGGTAGAAAATTTTGGCAAGAACGATTTGTCTGGAAAGGGAGAATTGGGCAGAGGACACTGCTTCTGCGTAGCAAGTACATCTCAAAACACACCGACACATGGTTTCCCTCCCACCCGCACGGCTGCAGCCCACATCCGCGATACAAATAGGCACACATGGTCAAGATGGTTAAGTAAAAATAAAGGCTTTTACCATTCTGTTTGTCATCCGTCTACAATCTATTTGTGCAATGTCTCAAGTCACAGCTGTACTTTATTCTTGAAACAATTCCCTTTTGCTTTGAAAACCCCCAGTACCTTCATGGTGGGAACACATTTCCAGTTCCTGCTTAAGCAACTGGTAACACCAAAACAAGAGTGAGCAGTTACCAGCATATGAGAAAGAGCAAGACATACACAGAGAAGGGAATCTCAATCCACCGGACTGGTTTATTACAATTTTATTCTGAAAAGGAATCCCAAACAGCACAATATATTTATTTATTTTTTTCAGTTTAAACATAGGGTATTAAATATGCTAAATTTATATGCACGACATTGCTTCCAGTGGTCTCCTAAACAAATACAGCTTGATCACTAGCAATGTTTATGGCACACATTATGCCACCTGAGCCACTTTCTCCTGAAGATACTTTAATACCCATATTGGCTCATAACCAAATGCTACCAGTTACTGTCAAAGCTTTAAATTTATACCTGCTGATAGACAACGCTCTTATCTACGATCGCCCATCTCCAGGCCACACAAACAGCCTAGTTTTTGATATATTCTGTGATTTTTTTTTTCCCCCCCCATGACAAAGAAAAACATTGTTAATCCACCAACAGGCTACCTGGGGAAGCTTAACCACTTACACCAAGGGAAGAAACAAGAATATAACAGACAAGAGGATCTGTACCCTGCGAGCCCAAAGCACGTCACGTAACCTGTGAAATGCAGATCTGTACACCAGTGTCGCTGGCCATGGCAGTAGGGGCTGGGTAATGAGCCTGTAAAATCAACATTTCAGACCGAAAACTCGTTCTGCCAACTCTATTGCTGTGCCGAGGCTAGCTTTGAGAAACTGCCTGCAAAACAGACACAAAATGCAACTTTCTAGAAGCAGGTTTGGTTTTTTTTTTTCTACAGGAAAACATTAAGTTGTCTCAAGGCTAGATTTAACACTGAAAACTGCAGAAATAAGAACCTTTTGATGAAGAATAGAAATCAAATCCAAAGAAAACTAAAAACTATAGCCACAGGAGGAAAGTGATGTCCAAGCTGAGTACCCAAAAGAAGCAAATCTTCACTGCAAAGTTGCCAGAAGTCAGAAGACAAACTTCATCCCTATCAGTCTTCCTCTCGCTGAGTTTTTTTGGCATACAATTTTCCTCACCAGTTAAAGAGCACTACTCAAGTTTCCACTTTGCTGGCACACCATCAGGTTCAAAAACTTCAAAAGCTTCTTTAAATTTAGCATTGCTCCAGTGGGTTTTACTTTACTATTATGTTTGCATGAACACTAAACCAGCAAGGCATGGATTCTCTATCAAAGAAACTGGTTTTGAATGTATTTAAGAGATTTGCAAGTGTAAGCATAATGAAAGTTCATTAGTAACTATTTGAATAGCTAATTTTTGCACACCTGTACTCAAATGGGTTGTGGAACTATGATTTATGGGCTAGTACAGCCCTAAACTCAGCATATAGTCATATTGTTCTGTGGTGCTAGATAGTATTACAGTAGGTATTAATTTTCCAACTGCCAAATGTGTTTGAAACACCTATGTAATTCTCAGCAATGAAAAGAAACCACTTTCATTTAAATAAACTTGCCCTCTGAGAGTCTGTTTTGAAACAAATGGATTATTTTAAAAGAAAGCAGCAGGTAAACATCATGGGACCAATGCCAAAGGCCTTCCTCAGGCAGAGCTGCAATGAGATACAAAGAGCACAGGCTCACGTCAGAGACAGACTCCAAACGAAACTGTATTAATTGAAGATGCAAATCTGCAAGAAGCTGCACAGGTTTGTTATTAAGAATTTCACACTTCCACAACATGGTTCATCCTCAGAACACCTAATAGTTAGCTCTTGTAAGGCGATGTGAGTCATCAAAAACATTTTCTAGATAGGGTGAGAAATGAGGCAGCATTGTTTACCCAAGATCAGAGGGGGAAGCCATTTCAGAGCCAGCGTGGGTACCAGAGTTCCTGGCTGGAAACTCATCATCTCAAAACTGTGTAAAATATAACCTATTTGAAAAGCTCTTCCATTTCCATCCAAATATGCACTTCTTTAGCAGCTTTTAGCCCAAACTAGCATCTAAGGACATAGGTGCCTATGCAGCACAAAGTCTACAAGAGCGTTCCCTCTAGTAGTGCCTGGGTACCAGAGAGGAGGGGATCTTTCCTCCCCTCCTTCCACTTTGCTAGTTCATTCCATACCCAAGAGACCACACGATTCTGTACGCAGACATCACTACCCTCAGCTGCTGGCAAACTGGTTCTTGAAGAATCATCTGTGATGTTTAATCCTCACCTCCTTGTTCCCACTTAATCAGACCTCTGCACTGCTCCCTGACATTCACTGGACAACATTCTTCATGTCCTACAGCCACCAAATGGGGATAAGAGGGAAGAAGCAATGGAGTGTATGGAAAGCTGCAGGAGCACAGTAAAGAGTGGACATTACTGGACAGGCAACACTCAAAGGCAGAAATAATGATTCTCATTAGATAGAGAAACATATCAAGGTTAAATTTCATTTTAAAAACTGCAAGTTTACCGGGAAGTATGTTTATTTGATGACATTACCCTCTAGAAACCGCTTATTTTAAAAGCCTCTCCTCTTGGGTAGTTCTAATTCACCAATAATTCAGGACTCAGTTTAAGTAATTCAACACAAACCCAACTCCGTTCTGACCAAGGACTTCAAGCTTTAAAAATAGTTCAAGAAAAATACTAACCATACTACCAATGCAAACTCAAGATTTTCCAGCTTCTGTTCTTGATCAGAAAAAGGCACATGCTTGCTCTCAACGAGTTCAAGTCCAACACAAAAGAGTTCAGGACACCCAAACTACTATTTGATGTTCCCATCAATCTCCCTGAAGGGCTCGAGCTGACCACAGCCCACCGACATCCACCCAACTCCTACTGAGCCCTTTCTTTCCACAGGCAGTTGCTGTCACCACCATGGTGCTACCTCAAACATCCAGAGCTGATTCACCTTCCGCACGGCTACATCCTCCTCAGCACGGCTAACTCTACGCGGGCAGCGGAGGGAGAGCGGTCCTGCGTAAGGGAACAGGGAGGTAGGTAAGAGCTGAGGAAGAGCAGAGCAACTGTAGTGCTACAGCAAAATTAACTCTACAACTGCCTGCTGCTGTTTTGCTTGGTAGCCAGGCACACTTCAGCATCAACTGCGTCAATACTGCAACCAGAAATCTATCGGAGCGTCTGTGTTTTATGGAGGGGTCAGATATTGCTCACAAAACCGCTTGGCTCCGCTGTTTCAAATAGCACCGATCTACTGGAACTTGTGTCTGTTTTCAAACAAAGTAAGGTAGCTTCAAGGTTTAGATACAAAACACAGTTTGATTGAACTGTACAGCTGTTGCAGGCACTGCCGCCTGCTTCTCAGCACGGTCCTTTTAGGAGGTGAACAGGCACTCTTAAAAAAAACAGGGAAAATGTGCTTTTCCCCTCATGTATTAATTTTTGAAGTAGTCATGTGGGGTCTTTTTGGGTAAACTGTGGATGCAAAGTTCCCAAGGCTCTAGCAGCATGAGATTTTTTTCAGTAATATTCAGCTTTTTCAGTACAAAGACAAGTTTTTTTCCTTGCATTTTTTTTTTTTTTTAGAGCTTTCTACTATTGGTTTAACAGCACAGTCACCACCACCACTTCTCCTTTTCATAAAACATATAGCTGAGTCAGTTCAGCTTTAGGATTAATCCCAGCACGATTTACTATGAGTAGCATCAATTACAGCAAATCCTCAGTCTCAGACTTTGCCAGGAGGGAGGATGAATTAAAATAATCCATGTGCACTAGGTTGAGGTTTTTTTTGGTTTAGTTTATTGTTTGGTGTTGCTTTTTTTTTTAAATTTGAAGTATTTTAATAGAGTGTCAACATCTACAGCAGCTTATTAGCTTGTATTTAAATTGGATACTTTAAAACACCGTGCACCCTCCAATTAATGCAACAGAAACATACAGAACATTTCTACTGTAATTAAACCCATGTGTGCTACAGTTCATCATCACCAAGGCAAGACTTCTAGGAAGAGATCTGTGCCCGACAAACCAGCATCGTCAGCTGCGAGTCCATTTCATTTCTTTTGATAGAAAGAGGAGCAGCAACTTCCTACTAAATCTCAGCAGCTTCAGTATTAACGTAGACAGAAAATAAACTGGCTGATAGGCAAGGGAAGAGATGGAGAGTATTGCTGCAAACAAGCTGATGGTGCAAGATTTTTGGCCCTTTTTAGTCTAAAAGATAGAAACACCTACTACTAAAAGGGACAGAAGACACAATTTTTGGCTCAGAATTTAGACTGAAAAAAAAAATGCTTTCTAAATCCTAGCCTAGTAACATTAAAGAAATTTGGAATATAAAATAATTTAACATCATTGCAAGCTTAAATGCCAGCAAAGTGGCGTTGGGCACTGTAATCAGACAAAAAGTTGGTAACAAACTACAAGAAACATCAGTTCATTTCTCTAACTTGAATCAGAAGAGAGCGACACGGCAGAGAGACTCGATTCTTGTCGCTGTGGGTGGCATAAGCGGGACACAGAGTGTCCCTTTCAACAGGGGGCAACTCCAAACAGGGGCCACTGCCCCACTCGGGGACTGCACACCCTAAATATTTCATGGATCATGTCCAAATTAATAGATGCCAAACAGCTCTGCTTACTCACTCCTAGAAGGCAGCTGGACACAAACATATTCCTGCAAAGACACCACTTGCAATTAAAGTGGGAGTTTTGCGCTGAAGCTCCTGATATTAAAAATTATCCTGACTGACATCAAGTTATTCTACACCTTAAATGCCCAATAGTGTATGAACAGTAATAAAAAGAACACAAACTTATTTTAGTTTTAAACTTGAAAAACAAGGTACCAATTAAAGTAGTCTGTCTATCGAGCTGTTTTATTCAGTCTCCTCTCAAACACGACTAGTTAAGCTGACTCTGGAGAAGAATAAAGAAAACATTCAGAAACTTCTCCTGCCTAAAAAGAAGTGTTAAAAGCAACACACAGACCAGACACACAGACCTATGAGCTGCACACAGATTACCAATAAATATACAGAAACACCACAATAATGGACAATGTTCATCATAAAAGAAAAATTCTGATAACTGCTCTTAAGACCATTACAAAAATGAAAGTTAAGAGTGTATTTTTTGCAGGCATGTGCAAGCACATTACAGTGTAATCAAAGCAGAACTTTGCTATTATTATTACTTTATGCAGCATTACAAGGTTACTGAGGTGCAGTGTTTAATAGTCTAGTCTACAGGTTTTCCTGACCAGAGGAACGCTCACCAAACCCACTATGGACCCACACCCTCTTCAACTGTTGGAGCGGGGCAGCGTCTGCCACCTCACCAAGCTGTTCCCATCCAGAGTATCAAAACCCCCATGAGGGAATTAGAAGCCCCGTTGGTACACACACATCACTCCTTTAAAACACACAAGCCACGTGAGGTCTGCTCACAGCAGGACTGACCATCTCCTAACTCTTCACACAGCTTTCAGTTTGTCTACTTCATCTTTGGGAGCCTCCTACATCTAAGAGATGACATCCTTCAACAGAGTATGGATTCCCTTCCAGCACCAACGACACCACCCCAAGAGTCCCGTGCTGTTGCTTCTCCTACACCCACCCACCCACACACACCCCCTCAATGTGAAGAGGCAAATTGCATTGACTAAATCAAAACTGATTCTAGCCTACCAGATGAATTTGGTGATCGCTCCTCAATGCCGCTCCCTCCAAATGAAAACACCTTCCTGGTTATTCTTGGTCCTGACTCAAGAGAAGCTGATGCTTGAAAGTACCTAAAAGATACCATCAAACACTTGGCATTTTCAATAATTTTATCTTAAATTTTCAGCCACATACAATTGGAAAATAAAAATCTACAGCACCGTCTTCTAAAAAGGCACTTTCTGAGGACTGTCTCGCTTAAAAAAAAAATAAAAATCACTCCAAGTTTTAAACAGTGGAACTGCTTTGTTTTAAAAGGACCCTACGTTAACTACCCGTGTTAGGTGAGGGGGTACCTCAGACACGATTTGAAAAGGCCAGGGCACGTGGGGTGGAAAGTGGATGGAGTCTCTCCATCAACACCCTTGTTTCTGTAAAACCCACGCTTCGATATTTTCCCTTGCAAGAGCCTCTCCTGTACAATTCCTTCCTCTCCATATGCACCTTTGCCTACTCGGGGACAACAATTTGGTTTTGTTTTAGTGTTCCAGAGATCAGGATTCTTGAGACTCTGCTAGGGAGGTAAAAGGTAGGATCCTGTACTCATCGTGTTCATACCTCAACTACTGAAAGTACAAAATCTTCTACTAGCAGGAAGCATCCATTAGCTCAAGCTCTAACCACTATTATTTTTCAGGTTTACAAAAAACCAATGAGTGAATTGGCTAAGTGAAATTTTATTTAAACATGTGCCAAAACAAAAATGATATCCTAATACCCCATAAAGTACCATCTTTGGGTAGAAAAGACAGGAATCTTTCCCCTTTGACATCCCTACGGATTTTTTCACTGGATCCAAATCAACCTGCCAGTAGCAGCCAGAAAACTCCACAGCACTGAAAGGGAGAGTATGTGCCTGTGGTGACCAGAGACAACAATGGCCATTTAGAAATAACGATCTCTGAAAACTGAATTCATAGGTTCAACGTACAGAATCTGAGCTTTTGATTCCTTGGTTATAAAAGTGCTTTGAGTAAGGTTCCAAACTCTCAGTTCACAAAACTGGGACAATATCAAGAGGACCAGATATGAAGAAAGTGTTTGTTTTTTTTTAAAAAAAAAGGCCTCAAGCTTTTTTAAGTGTAGGCTGAGCTTGGAATTTCACCAGTGAACTTCAAGACTAGTAGAAAACCAGTATTTGTAGCTGGAATTTGTACAGAAAATGATTATCTTGTATCTTACGTTGAGCATTTTATAGGACAAAAATGAAGAAGTGAAAATAGTTTAGGACCAAATAGCATCTTGAAATAATTTGACTGACAACTTCCAGAAACCCATTTTACTCCTGAAAACCATTTCTATGGCCAAACAAACTTCCAAAAGGATGCCAGAATGAACCCTATAAAAATAACTTTTGGACGTGTTTAACCAGGTTACACACTGAACAGTAACACAGCGATCCTGAGTAAAACGGCCACAGCTGACGTGCCCTACCAAGGAAAAGAAGCTACTTACAGTGGAGTCAGTCATTCCGTTAGCAGATGTCACAAGTTTAACGCCTCAACTACAAAACACTCTACTTCTCTCCAAATCTGGATCTATTAGTTGCCAGATGGCAGGTGTCGGCAAGGTTTTCCGCTAGGTCCCGAGCTGCGGTGCCGGCGGCTGGCACAGCACCGGTGCTGCGGCCGATACCCTAACGGCTGCTCCTTCTCCAGCCCAGCACGGGGGCTCTTGTGCGTGCTCCCACCACGGAAGCAATTAGTGGCACTTGTTAAGTACAAGTGAGGTCTCGGTGCAGTCAACTGGTACAGTGTGTCTGAGGAGACAGGAACCGTTTCTCTAAATAGGCATAAAAACGAGGCCAGTACGTCTGCAAAGTAAGTAGAACTTAAGTCAGCCTTTGCCCACGTCCCTCTTTGGACTATCCACAGACAGCTCCCAGCAGGAGAGGGGGGATCTGGTATGCCAATGCCACTCAAGATTTCCCCAAACAGCACATAAAAGTTGAGATTTTTTTTTTTTTTTTCTTCTTCTTCTTTTTAAAGGAGAGCAGGTATAAAAATAAAAGAAATCCATATACTCTGAAAATATACTGGAAACTGCCACCACAGATGAGGTACCATTTAACCCGACCCCCCACCCCCAAACTGCAAACATCAAAATATATATGTTTTTAAACAAAGGAAGAATATCTGGCTATTTAATCTCAGTTAAAATGACAGCACCCTTTGTTACACTTGATATTTCACACCATTAATTCTCTTTTGAAAAAAAAAACAAAACCAAGATATCTAACTAACCTTGATTCCTTGCTTATCTCCTCATTCCTTAGTGCAGTAATTGTCCATCTCCATTTAAATAAATATAGCAGCTACAGCATCATAAATGTGTGGCCCTCACAACGCCAGTAACTTGATATCGTAATACAAATAAGTATCGGCACTTTACGTAGATATTTGCAAAACCAAGAAGAGAGATTAAAACCTCCAAATACTCTTCACATGAAAACCAGGTAAAAACGTTAGCTCAACAAGGAATTTCAGTCACTTTCCCAAGGAAGTTTCTTTAATTTATTTTTTTTTGGTGAAAGTTGCAAGCGAAACAGCTTCTCAAATCACAGTCACTGAGCGCGGGCAGGATGAGAAGCATATAGTGTTTTGGAAAAGAGCGTTAAAAGACTCTTTAAAAAGGAATTTTCATCTAAACGCCAGAAATCCACAAGAAATCTTTGTAAAATAGTTGTTCTAAAAAAAAAAAAAAATTCTCTATTTTAAAACAATTTTCTGTAAAAAGCCTAACCTGAACCTTTTAGAACAGAACTAGAGCGCTTCTGAGAGAAAACTGACAGGTCACAGACTGAGAAAAATATTTGAGAGACTTACTCAGAAAGCATCTTGCTCCAATGACTGAGTTACACCGACCTCCCTGCAGCGGGGTTACGCCAAGGCGCTGACAGGCAAGTGCCTCGAGATGTGGCAGAGCAGGGCCGGGCCAGTCCTGGCTCTGCGGGGACAAACGGACCGAGACCTGTGGCTCCCCGGAACCCAGGGACGCTCAGACACATCGGGGTCTGCCCAGTCTCCCTTGGTCACCCTCCCACCTCCCCTCTGGGGACCCCCCAAGCCAACTGCCCACCCTTCATGAGTATTTCCAGTGCAATTTTAACGTTGCAAAGTTTAAGTGTTTTTTACATTATTTTCTTTGATATTGGGAGATAAAATACGTGTCATCACTAACTGTTGAGTAAAGCTCTTGGAGACAGTGTTGTGAACAGCACTACGTACATTTCAATACCATATACAAATGCACAAAATACAGTACTTTGTTTTCTGGCAGAAAAAAAAAACAAACAACCCAGGGGAGATTCATGCCTGTTGAAGCAAAACGGGCTCAGATTTTAGGCTCAAAATACAGTATATTGGCAAACAGTGGATTTCATGAGAACGGCAGGAGTTAAGCTACTTCTACCAACCCACTGGTTTTCATGTGGAGAGCAGGTGGAGTTCAGAAGGGCTGGGATAACAGCAATGCCCATACAAATGATCTGCAGTATATATACTATGAACCAGTGCAAATAAAAACAGTCAAAAATGCAGTTCACGAGTTTACAAAGTGCAAAACTCCCCAGTCCCCTCACTATTGAATAAATGCTCGTCTCTGACATCTTAAATATTGTTTTACCTTTAAAGTGGAATGAAAGACTCTCATTAATTTGTTTCACATTTCAGTGATTTAACATGTTAGAACTATCCCAGCCCTCTTTTATTTGCGAAGTGAAATGAAGTTACCAATAACTTAATTTTAAAAGGAAAGTCATTATCAAAGAGGAAAAAAGCCTGAAAACTGTTATTTATTCCAGACATTTTACTGATGTCAAATAGATTTAACTAAGCATGTAAAAACTTAGATCTTAATAAAAAACTCTTTCCATTTAATTCAAATATCCTCCACATTTCAAAGCCAAAAATATGGCCACTTCCTTTGTTAAATCAAAATACTGCAGTGGCAAGTAAAGCTTGCAGAATCCTAGAAGCATTTTTGTTTTTGTTTTTTTTTTTGATTTAAAAAAGGAAAATTCAAGATTCCTTCTGACTATAAAACTTTCCTTTCAAAATTAAGGCTTTTACTTTGTCCTTTTAAAATCATGGAGGTGTCCATTCTTCCACAGTTAAGTGGTACAAACACTGCTTTAGTACAGCTCAATGGACACAGTTTTCCTTTAGAATGCTTATTGCACTAAAAGATAGCAAAACAAGTTGTCAGTTTTTTTTTAAAAATAAACATGGTTACATTTCTAAAAAATAAAGGTTGATGTTGACCATATGTTCTGTAATAATTAAATTAAAGCATTATTATTACTCTAATAAATATAAAACAAAAGGAAGCTAAACTTCAAAAACACATACATATGAAATCACATTAAGGTGTGAGAGGCAGCAAGTAAACTAAGCATTTTTCTTTTGTCCAAAAAGACCTTAGCTCTAAAGTTTCAGTCCTGGTGTTTACTGTAAATCCCATAAAACTTGGGATGTCTGATCTCACGTGAAGCTTCAACGTATTTGACTTGCCAGGTAGAAAATAATTGAAACTTTTGGACTAGGTAAAACAGCAGCTTTAGTAAATTCACCAGGGAGCAAGAAGAGTTTGGATCACTACTGCCTGCACAGAATAGCACTAGCTTCTTTGCTTTTTAGAAGGGAACTATTGGAGCTGAGAACTCCAAAGCTGTGAAGAAAGACACAAAGGCAGCAGTTGGCTAAATTATGTTCAGATTACTGGATTAGCGTGCAAAACATCATCCCCCCCTTAATTTTTTTCTAGCTAGTGCTGTACATTCAAATGTACTTGGATATGTTCACATTCGAATGCATGATGGCAATATTGAGAGAAAGATTCCTCAATGCAGTGGGGTAAAAAAAACCTATTTTTTTGTTTGTTTTTTTGCACACTTCCCTCCCCAAACAATCATTGTGATTGTTCCTATAAAGACGGTTTGCCTTTTTTTTGTTTGTTTGTTTTTTTAAATTACACCATTGATTTTTTTATTTTATTATTATTATTTCTTTCTTTTTTTTTTTTTTTGCAAAGATAGTTGTGCTGCCGAGCAACTTGAGGTAAAGGCAGAAGAGGGTTAAACTACGAGAAATTAAAAAATAAAAATAAAATAAAATAAAAATGATGGCGGTGCTTCCTAGAGGAGACCGCGCCAATAAAGCAGTTGGCTGGTTTCATATTGCATAATAGTGCTGTGTTCCTCGATGAAGTAAACAATCTTCCTTGTGTCAATTTAAGGGTTAAGCCTCTCGCCCCTGCACAGTGTCAACTTCAGCATGATCGGAGGCACATCCCATAAACCAACCCCACTGGAAACATACATTGTATGTGGCTTAATTTTCTCAGTTCTTCCTTTCAGTGAGTACGCTCCCGTTTTATTGACTTAAGCGAAGTACATCGTGCGTAAGGTGTCTTGGTGAATCTGTACAGCCTTCGCGAGGGCCTGGGGATCTCTCCCATTGCTTTGTCCTGAAACGTGGCTTCCTTCAGCACTGTGAGGAAACGAGAAAGAGACAAGCAAGGCTGTAAATCGGGTTAATTCGGATCAAAAAGCTGCCTTCACATGTCTTCAGCGTTTGGGAGAGCAACAGGGTGATAGCAAAGAAGTGGGTACTGAGAAAAATCCACTTGTCTCTTCAGCCAGCGACCTCAAGGCTTTTGACAAATCCCTTTACCTTAGCTGCTCAGTTTGCTCATCTAAAAATAAGCCTGTTACAAATATATTGATGGCTTGAAGGTTATAAAATACTCCTGATGTGCAAAGCAGAGCTAGAGAAGTGGAAGGCACTTAACATTTGCTTCATTCATGACTACTCTTAATTCTAAAGCAAAAAACTAAAGGTGTGGCTTGATTCCCTCAGACCGTGTCAAAGTAGTAACAGAATGTTTTATTAAACTAAACTTAATTCTTTTAATCTGAGTGTTATTCAGTAGAATCCACCAACCCACTCTAGTGTGATACTGAGCAGCAACTGTTGGGAATGATTATCTTACGACTAGTCCCAGAGGCAACTGCACAATGAGCAGCATTATCTATATCCCATGGCTTTATGCCTGACAATGGAGCAAAGATCAACGGAGATAAAAACTTAAGCACACACTTTCACTTACCTGTCATGTTCTTTGTCCACAAGATGGTATCGTGCTCTAAATGCTACCAGGTGAGCATAATACGCTGGTGCAGGTATAGAAACCGATCGTGTACAGCGCACATATGTGTGGCAGAGCTGGTAAGTCAGCAGCTGAAGTTCATCTGCAGTAAAACAGTTATCATCCCACAAAACATGATAGTGTGAGGGACGGCTGGTACCCTAAGAAGAAGGGAACATCGATTCACTTATCTAGCTTTTCCATACAATCAATTCAGATTTTTAAGTTCAGCAAGGACCAGACTAGCTAGTCAGAACTCCTATGTAAAAGCAGACAAAGAAAATTAAGTCTTATGTCAGCCCTAAACATATTTAAAGATGAATAAGTAGTCTAACATTTACATGGCTAAGTTACTCTAGTTATTCTTGCTTGGAAAAAAATCCACATGCCTTCTAGATAACCCACAACGATCAAAACTTGCTCCCAACATGACTAAATCATGATTACACCACCTCTTAACTACCTTCAATTAAAACCGTTTCTCACCAAGACACACTTCCCAGAGAAATAACTGCTGCTTTTAACTCCTTCCGATTCCTCAACACCCTGACTTAAAAAGTATGAACACTAGAAACGGCTCCAGTATTTCAGAGGTTACCTATGGAGTTCTACACAAAAACACACACTTCTTTACTTTCACACAATGTCATCTTTCCTCCAGGTTCAAGAGTTGCGTTGCTCTTTGGCATTATGCTGAATCAGATTTGCACATGTCACTCGTGTCAAGGTTCCCCCAGACACACGCTTAACATTGCCATGATTCAAAACTAGAGAAGAACACATGCCCTCCCAACCTAAACAGACTTATGACAATGTGGTCAGACTCACATGATAAAAATTTAGAGTTATTTTTTTTTTCCATTTTTAAGCAATATCCTGATACAATTTTTGTCATTAAGTTGACTCTCCTGCTGGCAATACCACATTTTTGGATTTAATTTCCACAGCCTGTAATTCACTGGTCTGGTCTGCACTTAGTCAGCATATAATCAAACATTGCCTTCAGCCTTTCAAACTGTTTACATTTGAAAACTTGATTCAATGTTAATTTCATGATGGCTGTAAATCATAAAAGCAGCAAGTTTTATGTTCAGAAATAACAAAGGTACAAGATAAGGTGACATCTTTAAAATAAACTTAAAGCATCACTTACCACGAATGCAAGTTTTAAAGGTGTAGCAGAGACCACCTCTTAGGCCAACAATACTATTAGTCCCACAATAATGTGGTATCTCAGAGAAAGCTGAGCTAAATGACATTTTCCCACTAAATAACTGTTTGTAAACACAAACGTCACAAAAGGGAGAAAAACAATATGTTCTAAATTCACATTTACTTACAAAGCAACAACTATACCTGTATTCCAGCATGACTACAGAGGTAAAAATCAAACTCATATGGATGTGTAATATCTGTATCTACAGTTGTTCCAGCTGGAATATTGCCACTTCGTCCAACCTAGAGAAAAGGTTTTGTTAAAAAGTGCAGCTAACAACTGCTTATACATCTCAACTGTAATTAAAATTGCTTATACATCTCAACTGTAATTAAAACCCACAAGTTTCTATTCAACACATGCAAGGTTTCAGCAAATGAACTGCCTCAGTACTGTCTGGAATGAATCAATACAGCAACCCAGGATGTTTGACGAGGACACTGTGTGGCTCTCGACTGTCTCAACACACAACATTGAAAGTTCTAAGTGCTGCAGGTGCAATCTCAGAAAGACAGAAGAGCTGCACATACATTTGTATTTAGAATTGTCAGCTTGAGTTTGGATCGACTCACTCGGAAGAACAGAAAAGTTAAAGGCTCCATCATTTTGTATTTTCTTCTACTACAATTGCTGTAGACTTAGTCCTCGTTAGTACATGACATTAGCTATAGTTAGTTCACTGACAAAGACCAGCATCAATGTGCAACATGATAAAGCCTGATGGGGATTTTTTTTCTTTTAAATGTATTTAAGGTCAATGGTTTTTCAATTTGGGGCCACATTTTGTTCTTATTAATTCAACATTTTCCCTGAGTGCAAAGACAATCAGATTGACAGAGAAACCCAGGCTAATATTTTCTCCAGCAGTCTAAGTGCTTGACAACAAGCTTGTCACACAAGGCTACGATGAGAGAGGGCAATGATTACCCTTTCTGTTCTGTCAGCACAGAACAATCGTGTATGATGTCGTTTCTGCACCACAATATAGGTTATTCCAGGCTGGTAATCTTTCTCCAAACTGATGCAGGCTTCTCTAATGGCTAGCAGTTCATAATACAAAACCTAGAAGCACAAGAACAGAATAGTTTAGGTTTTCCTTGCACTGTATTATACACACAACACCTAACAAATGGTTTGTAGTTAACACTAAGTGCAACTTTGCCACACAATTAGTAATCTTAGGGAGGACTTAGAAATACATTGTTTCACAAGTTCTAAGACCTCTCCTTCCCAGAGGAAATAAGTTGCAACTTTTCTTACCCAACATGCTTGAGAAATTCTCTCCTGAAAAGTCTCAATTATTTTGTGGTATCTTGGTGTAAATGTAAGAAACTCGAACAGTACAGCCACTCAACTATGAGAACTGGAGTTATTGTGCAGTAAACACAGTCCTTCAAGAAACCCACAAATGAACCAACCTGTCGAAACTGTCCTTCAGAGACCCCATCCCTATAGAAGATGATACGCGTGGGCTTGAACCGTGTTGACTTGTAGAACTGGATGAGAAGCTCTCTCACCATGGAGGCCAGATCTTGGATGATTTCCTGCCGGGGTCGCTGAACTCTCACTGTGGCACAGTACCGGCTTGGATGAGCATCCATACTACCTACAACCTTCAGGGGAAGATGACATGAGTAAAGGCTTCAAGATAAAAATCTATTAAAAAAAAATTAAATAGCAAAAAAGCCAAGAAGAGCAATTTTCAAGTAAAAGATGCTTACGTGCAAACAACAGTCACAGTAACATTTTTAACTGGAACTTGTAGATGCAGGTTTAAAACCTTTTGAAAAGGGGTATAAAACTTGCCCTCCAAGCACCCCAAAATGCATCTGCAGAATTGTGAGTCTTCCCCACTAATGCATATTCCTATAATCCAGACTTTTTTCTTTGAAGTTTTCTCATCTTTTATGTACAGAAACACTTCAGTTTTCCCTAGTTACTTTAAACAAGGAGGCAGTTTTCGTAAATGCAATCAAATCCAAGGAAAATACCAAGGGGACAAAATAGGAAGGGACTGACCAAGCATCCAATTACCACCTTGATCTCCTGGGCTGTACCAACACAAAAGGTAAGACTCGTGAAAAGTATTCCTGCCAAACTAGGGCTTTAATTACATTTCTCTCCTTTAAAAATACAAAGATGTTATTAACTAACATCACAAAGCTGCATTATTTCCTTTAGAATATTTTTGCAGAAATAGATTATTTAATACGACTGCCATTTTACCTTGATTTAAAAATTACAAGGCTAAGAAAACAATCTGACAGCCATTTTACCTTGATTTAAAAATTACAAGGCTAAGAAAATCTGACGCATAGAGCAGTGCTTTTCTTTTAAAGACATTTTTAATAAATTGTAAATGTGTACAAAGAACTGGCATAAGGCCTCAAAGATACGTGACACAGACATAGTCCACGAGTTGCATTTATTATTCTAACATTTACCCAAGTTGAAAAAACAATGCTCATTTAATAAAACTTACAGCAGCTATGGAAGGCTTCTTTCCATCTCCAGCAGGAGGGTGAGTGACATCGGCTCCCAAAAAGATCACTGGCTGCTGGAACACAGAAGGTCTTCAAAAAGAAAAAAGTGCTAAGTCACACTTGTAGCTGAACAGTTGGCACAAGGTTATTGCTCAATTCGGGGTTCTGTTTCTATTTCAGCTAAGCTGCACAGAGAAGGTTTCTTATCAGGTACTCTGCCCAAACCTAAACAATGAAATCTTTGTGCACAAGATGTGAACTTCGAAACCACCACAGCAGTCCTTCCAAAAATACACTGCTACTTAATCAGGGCATGATTCTAGTGGAGAAAAGCCACCAAGCTACACCTGAAAAGTACAGACAGCTTCCTGCAGAAACTATTCTACAGGTTGATGACACTAGTGCTTGGAGGTCAGCTAAGCACCACTGGGGAACTGCACCAGCCCTGCAACAAACAGCTGGGTGCAGCAGCACACACATTATTCTGGCTTCCAGGATTTAAGTAGTAAGATGGCCTCCCAATGCCTTCAAAAACATTCTTCCACACACCATTGCTTCATGTTTAAACTTTGATTCCAAGCTCTCGGGGAGTCTCAGGAAAAGACTTCTTAAGACTTGCACTACAAATCTTATTCTGGCTTGCTACCTTGCATTATGCATGTTTCCACTCAAAGAACAGATATGCTCTAGTAAAAGTTAGAGTCAATCTGAATTTCAAGTCTTCAGGATGAAAAGACTTGTGCTTCTCCAGAATGATCCATGTGTGAAAGATGTGAACATATGTGGGCTGGACTTTCGAAACCTTCTCATTTGAAGGCATCGAAGCAATTGGAACACACACACAAATAGAGCAGAGAGTAGCCACAGAAAGAACAGATGTGACTTGAATTATCCAGGCTATTAAGGTGAGATAAGTTTGATGCCTCCAGTATTCTGCTGCCCTTATTAACAGCACATTGATACATAAACCAACAGTTACTTTCTTCTGTGATGTGTTGTGTGATCTTAAAACTTGCAAAAAACTTCTGATTCTATTAATATTTCAACATCTCTGGATCTATGGTTTCTCTTCAATGTTTTTATACCGATCAAACATTTGGAAAGAAACTTGGCTTAAGACCTAATGCACCACTCAGAGGCCCTACTAGAAGTTTAATTCTACCTCAAATATCAGGTACTATTACCACACAAATATTTCAACTTAAACTTGGCCATGTATAAATTTTGGGTGCTAAGTATCAAATTTAACCACATCTGTCATAACAAAACCCAAATCAGTCTCCACAAAGAGTCTTACCGTTGATGAGGTACAAGGATGTTGTTGATTCCTCCTAGTTTAACATTAATCTTCAGGCACAGATTTGAGAGGGTCTGTGGAGATGTTTTAATGACGTTCTTGACTTGAACACACTGTGTGGCCATTCCCAACAGTGTATCTCCCACACGCTTCACCTCCGCTGAGGAGCAGATATTGGGATACAACATTTGAAATTATTGCTGTATTGGGATCTTAGCTTAAGTCACAATAATTTAAATGTACATACTCTGACAAATAACTTCCAACTTATCTGCAAGCTCAGACCTGCTTCCAATTAATTTTACCTTCAGACATGAAACGTTGGGTTCTAATGTTTAAAGAATAGTCCTGAAGAATTTTCAAACATGCTAGGCAGCAAATTTCTCAGAACAACACTTGGCCAAACAGGTAAAGACAGAGATATTCCCTTACCATACACCGGTGTTTTCCCTGGCAGGATGACAATGATGAGCTGAAGCCCCGAATAGGTGTTCTTGAGGTGTCGAAACATGGGCTCCACACTGTCTGCACCCTGGGCGTATTTACAGAAGCAGGGCTGGCCCTGGATGGGCATCCCTGCATCTTTGGAGATCTTGCGCAGCTGATCTGTGAAACCCCTGAGGACGAGAAGTTTTTCTTTAATTTTCACAGTAGCAATCACACACAGCAACCAAAGCAGAAGAGGACAGAAGAACCGTGTTACTCAAATGAAGGTGATTCCAAATAGCTTTTAAAGCAGTATTTGAAAAACATTCATCATGTGGAGGCTGTACAGCTTTGAAACATCTCAGGCTAGAACGGAAAAAAGCCATTTAGGCACCTTAAGTGCTTTACTTCATTCAAGATGCCAGAAGTAACTAGAAGGAAAGCAGCAATGTCACAGGACTGAAACCCCATGGTGTACCTAGGTGCAGTGTTTTGACTGCAGTTTCCAGCAAGGAAGCAAACCAGCTTAGATTCTCTCCTTAACACCTTAGATGATTGAAACCAGGCAAAGCCCTCATTAGAAGTCCTATGTTCATGTCTTCACTAAGATGGCTACATTAAGAGAACAGTCCAAAGCCGAAACTCTGACACGCCTTACTTCAGTATTTCTTCTCTGCACTGTCTCTGCGTTGCAAAGCAAGCTATGGCCCACATTTTTATCTCAACACCAGTGTGAAACTGCTTCCCTCGCATGTCCCAGACTCCATGGCTTGGGGTTGCCACTGTTCGATTCTGTGGAAACAAAAGCAACAGGTATTCGAGTGACTGAGAAAGAAAAAACCCACGTGATTTTCAGTTTCAGGATAACAAAACCAAGTTTACCATTCAAACTCCTATCCCTGTATCACAGAATGCAATCGAACTGACTACAATAGTCAATGTCCATGGGAAATCACTCTTCAAAATAGAAACTAAAGAAGAAGCTAAAATCTCACCCGTCCTCCGTACTGCAACATTGGAGCTGGGAGCACGCGCCCCGTCACGTGGGCCATCTCATCCCGGACTTTGAATTGGAACTCTTGAACAAATGGATCTGCATCATAATTTGCACTTCTCACCTAGAAGAGGAGTTTTTCTGTATTACAGAATTATCTAGTGATAATTCATATAATAAACAAAAGTCTTAACAGAAACGCTGCAGAACTGTTCCACAACAATCCCCTTGTCATTGAAAAATGCTCAGATTTAACTGCTCAACACTATCAACCTATCCCAGTGAAAACAATTAACACCATGAGATGTATTTGATGAGGGGTTTTTTTTGTTCCTTTAGTTACTCAAGTTTAGAGTGTCTGGACTCAGCACCAAGGACAGATATTGGAGTTATCAGGTGAAAACAGTGTGCACTAAGGAAAGCAGTCAAACATCTCAAGTACAAGAGTGAGGTTCAGGAGATTTGGAATAATTTTTCTACCCTGTTGTAGATTTCTCGTATGATTCTGGACAAATCAAATTGTTCCAGTTTGTTGTCAGGACCTGTTAAGATTAACTAGTGTTAGTAGTTTGAAGATGGTAGCATCACTCTAACAGAAAAAAAAAGGGAAATTCTCAAGACCCAAGTCTCCAGAGCCTAGCCCATGATTTTAAAAGTATTTAGCACTGCTACAAATATAAGCATCATATAATAAGCAAAAAAGTATGGTGTCCAAACATCAACAGGAAACAAGGAAAAGTACCTAGAACAAAATTTTACTTTCATGAGTTTGGGTACTAAAACTCAAGTCCATTTCCCAAATTTGTTTAAAAACCCTGAGGGCCCAATACAGCAAAACACTGAACTATTAGCCCCGAGTCGTGCCAATACCTACATGGAAGTAACTGTAAAGACTGTAACACAAGAGCCCATACTGCTGGACTCCTGCTATTGTTGCAAGCTATGTTAAATAAATCCTATAATTAAAAAAAAAGTAGTTAATATCTATTAAATTAAAGAGCTAGAAGGGAGGAATGAAAAGACTAGGTAGGTCGTGTAAGAAGTTTTTTTCATTAATGTAATTTAGCGAGTAGCATCACATCAAACTGAAATTAAAGAACTAACCAATCTGCTTATTTCCTCTTGCCTATCTGGGGCAGATCTCGCTGTGGCCTTTATCATAGTCGATGTCTGATTGTCCGTTAGCTTCTTGATACACCGCTGGCCAGCTACAATGTTACAGACCTTAAAGGAAAATCAGAAGCATCAATACACAAGAGGAGCACTTAGAAACAGATCCCACCGTGCTGTAAGTACACAGTACCACCCTGTCACTACAAACACACCCTCCACGTGTTTAAGCAACTGCATATTCTTTCTCATAGTTCTAAAGTTTAAAGCACTTTTTAAAGTGTAGAGAGTCTTTAGTGAAATAAATAATGAATATGTAAATATTCAAACATGCTTGTACTTCAAAGCACACTACTCCTTAACATTTTGCAAAATGATACAGTCTACCAATAACCAGCTGATTTATCAGAATAAGTTAATTACTTCTAAAGGCAGGTAGGTGTGTTTCTGTTCTTGTCCCACTTGTAGGCAAGGAAGATGAGGGTATTTCAGCTGGAGGTTGTATTTCTCTCTGAAATACTGTGCTACTGTTCTCTCCACAGTCTGGCCATTTTCTAACTGTAAAGGAAAGCTGAAAAGACATATTTTAATAAAATGTACAGAAATCTTAGTTGGCAAGTATCAACACACCCCAAATTAATACACATTCAGTGTTAAGCTATCACACATTTTATGCTGCGACAAAAAGCCTCTTACGTTTGATGACTTGCAGGCCTTCTTGTTACGTTACAAACACGGTATTTCCTTCTCATGGTTCCACAGTGAGTCACTTCTACCTTTAGACCTACACAAAAATAACAAAAACCCCTTGACATCATCACTACACAAAAATTTGCACAGGAGACACAAGGTTTCTTATATAAGAACATGTTCTAATGCACCAGTGTTGATGGTCAGCATCAAACAGCAAAACAGAAATTATTATTCTCTAAACATTTTGCTTTCGTTACAATTTGATTTCTGACTAATCAGGTATTATCCTTGAAAACAAATCATAGTGTGTGATATTTAATATCCAATGTTATCTGAACTTCTTGGAGCAGTTTCATTTAACAGGCATGCAACCAATCTCAGAGAGCTATTTTCTGTTCTCATTCTCAGTGCTATACTCCTCAGAACTAGCAGTTCCAATATAACTGAAGTTAAATGGGCAAAAGCAGATTCCTACCCTGTTGCTCATTTCCCCCTCAGCTTTGTATCCACATTCAGCCTGTAATTTTCATTAATTTCACTGACCAAGTTTAACTTTAGATTTCGAGGGGCTGAAGATCTAGTCTAAAAGCACCCAGCCTACACACCACAGGCTTGTTGGACTTGACTCTCGATCCACAATAACGACAGCAACGATGGCAGCTTCGAGAGGCTTTCAGTGGCTGTTTCTGTTAACGGTGTGTACTGTACACAGAGAGCAGACTCAACATCTGCTGAAGTACAGAGCTTGTGATAAGCACACAAGTGCTGCATAGCACCGGCACACTGTTACATCCTTCCCTAGCCCCATGGAAGAAAAGGCAGTTGAAAACAAAGCCTTGCTACCCAAAAAGATTCAACCTACAGTCTACTAGGAAACTGCCTTTTGAAAAGGCAGTTGGATGACTTGTTCTGTTGAGCCTCATGTGGACACCCCACATCAAATCAGGTCCCAAAGTCCCAGAAAGTAGATTAATGTGTTTAGTTTACCAGGGGCACGGACACCCCTGACACAGCACTAAGAGAAAATACAAAATAAAGAAACCATGAAGCACTGTGGCCAAGCAGAAAAGCGTTGTGAATCCACAGATACCTGGAACCCATTCACTGCTTCGTCACTAATCTGCTGTGACACTACAGAAGGCACTACCCTCCCACAGAGCTGCTCAGACTGCCAATTCTTCAACGCAGGGTTCGTTTCACTATACACGATCACATCATCTTGGCTGGAGATACTACAGTAGTAAAGATAAATATCGACAGCAAAGGTAACCTTTCAATATTGTCTGACTATGGTAACAAAGTGCTGAGGTATCCAAGATCAAGCAGAGACAGCTGCCCATTTTCCAGTTATCTGTCTTCCAGCATGAAGACGTACAGGTAGATGTAAAAAGGAGGTATGTCAGGACTGCTACAAAATAACTACTTCAATTTTTTTTCACTAATGACTACTCTATGAACACATTAGTTTATGACTATAGTTCAAATTTACTTTTTTGCTGCCCAGTATTTCAACACAGTCTAATCTTGCATCAAATAACACAAGTGTTTAAGAGCAGAGCTTTGAAGAGCTGGGCTCTTTCAAGGCTTGTCTCTCTGCAAATTACACCGGAATGAAAGCATCCAGGAAAACACAAAGCAAAGTAGCATATATGGAGTGAAACTACTCAAACCAGCAGTTGATGCAATTCCTCTGGAATGGAATTTTGCCTTCAGCTGCAAGTCAGCAAGTCACACTTGTTTTCCTTTAAGGCAATCAGTTATTAGAAGTCACTGCAACAGCATACTCTCAAAGAATCAATGATGTTAGCTTTGAAATCAATTTTCCCTTTGTCTCAGCATTTAAACAGCAGGAGATCTACAGCACAATACCACTGTGGCCTCAGTGACCCTTGCATATGAAGGGTTAGCCATCCAGCAAGGCAACAGCCACTTACCTCCATCCAGACAATAAC
>NW_010337177.1:5152-16269 GCF_000700745.2 Antrostomus carolinensis | reverse complement strand
TCTTTCCCTCTTTAAGCCACTGTGACCATACCTCATTTTTCATCTTTCCTTTCTGCAGAGGTGCATTGTTTCTTTCAGGACTACAACTACAAACAGGGTGTACTGAACTCTCAGCAGTCCCAGGGCCCTTCTGATGTTTGCTAATCAGGAGGCTTCCAGATAAAACAAGTCCCTTAAAAACAGGTTGTGTTACCTGGGACAGAACAGATACCTTTCTACTCACCCTTTATCTCTTTGGTGAATTTTACCCGATGAGAATCAGTCAGAGGTCTTGGTTGTTCATCAATATTATGAATGTCAAGAACTTCACACATAAACTGAATTACAGGTTGTGCTTTGTAGAAGGCAGTGGCAGAAACTAAAAAGAGCAAAATATTGTGTAAAAAAAAAAACCCCAAACCCCAACAAGTCAGAATGTTGTGAAGCAGAATATAAATAAATGCTTTTTAAAATTCCAAATAATCCTCAAGAAAATGTTGCACAGTACACATTTTTAAAAACAGATTAATAGATTAGCAAGCCTTGCAACAACTAAGTATACAAAAGCCAGCGCAGGGCCCACGGTGACACATCAGTCTCCAGCACAGTCATCCTGCAACTACTTTGCACTTCAGGGTTTTAAAAGGGTTTTTCCCCAGATAACATTTATTTCTAGAGAGCTGTAGAGAGACATTATCTTTTGATTCGGTATGGAGCAGCAAGCAGAGACAGTATTAATATATCTCTGTGGAAGATTTTTTTAACATGAAAAGCTAAGATTATTCAATATGCAACATAATTTTGTCAAGGATATGATCTGCTCAATTACTGAAACATTATTTGGTAGAAACATGAGCACTATTTTGACTACGTACAAATTTTGTTAGCGTAGTGGTGAGCGCAACCCTTGATCTAAAAATCTCTCACTCTCCCTGCCTACTAATGACATGACCACATTAAGTGACCATATACTGTTTTTAAACAGGAGAGTTGACTCATTTCATGGAAGGAAGACCACAAACAACCTGCTTGATGAAGTTATAAGCAATTGAAACGATACCTTTTAGTAAGAAAGGTGAAGTGGCACTAAATACAGCTCAAACACAAGCAAACTACTCCCTACATTTAAAACTTTAAATGGCAACAACACAAAAGAAATACTGGACAAGCATTTGATTAGTTTTCCAGATGTGATGTACCAAAAACCACCACATCTCTGCGCCAATACAACGAAACATTCTTCAGACACGCGTCACCTCAGCAGGCTGCCAACCTGACGTGACGCACTCCGGCCAACACCTCCGGATGTCGGTTACTGAATGAACACAAATAGCTCACACCTCCAGCGACGGGCGGTGCGTCTCCCACAGCAACACAAGCCACACAGAGAGAAACAGATTTTGCAGAGAACCTCGTACAAGTTAAACAACCAGAACAAAATGAAGCGATGGGATTGGAATGTGATCTTCGCAGCCTCAAACCCTGACACAAAGCGATCGCTCCGTAAACTGCAGCTTTACAAAGTTCTTCAGTTTCTCATTCATAGAATCATAGAATGGTTTGGGTTGGAAGGGACCTTAAAGCTCATCCAGTTCCACCCTCCCTGCCATCAGCAGGGACACCTTCCACTAGACCAGGTTGCTCAAAGCCTCATCCAGCCTGGCCTTGAACACTTCCAGGGAGGAGCATCCACAGCTTCTCTGGGCAACCTGGGACACTGGCTCACCACCCTCACAGTGAAGAACTTCTTCCTAATATCTCATCTAAACCTCCCCTCTTTCAGCTTAAACCCATTTCCCCTTGTTTTGTCATTAGTTGCCCTTATGAAAAGTCCTTCCCCAGATTTCTTGTAGCCCCTTCAGGTACTGGGAGGCTGCTATAAGATCTCCCTGGAGCCTTCTCTTCTCCAGGCTGAACAGCCCCAACTCTCTCAGCCTGTCCTCACAGCAGAGCTGCTCCAGCCCTGGCATCATCCTGGTGGCCCTTCTCTGGACTTGTTCTAACTGGTCCCTGTTCACAGAAAGGGCTGAAAAGTTTCTACTGCAGGAGTAACTACTACACTTTCTAACACTGCTAAGAAAACTTTGCTTCACAGAAAGTAGTAATGCAGTACCTCATAAATTCATATAAATTAATACTCTTGTCCTACCCGAACCATAATTATCTCAGTACCTCGCACAGAGACACTAGCATTGGTATCATTGGTTATTCTCAGAGAGGTGAGATTTTCACATTGGTTTTTCAAACAGCAGCTACACCATAGTTGCCTGTTTGAAAGGCAGTTTTCCTCATCTGAAGTCACACGAGCATCATCCACAATTTAGGTAAAGCAGAACACGTGGACTTGCAAATTTTCAACGTGAAAGCTCAATATCATGTGCAACATTTTATTATGCTCCAAGACAGATGCTAGGCACAACCTGTCCCAGAGTGCTTAACCTAATGCAAAAAAAGACAGACTATTTACCTTGGTTTTATAAAGCATTTCAAACAGACAGTGAGAACAGAATGTGAATTAGAGAAAACTTTAGGCAGCACCTGCATCTCTGACATTTTTCAATAGAGGTTTAACAACTAAATAGACTCAAAGTGCTTACAGAACCAGGGAGTCTGACACATGCACTAGTTGATCTCAGATGCATTCATCTGGGACTTAATAAAGTGGTGCAAAGCAGATCTGATTTTGCATAAGAAAGCCCATCTCAATTAGCCCTATTCACAAAAGTGTTTGTGATGTATCTTACAGCACTTTCTTGGAAGTACTGAACAACACCTACTGCGGACAGCTGCACGGAGACACATCTTAAGCAATTTGCTTGCATTACCATGGATGTACCAACACAGAAAATTAACTAGGAAAATAAGCTTTTCCTTCCTATATAGGATTTTTACACTGTCATGAAGACAAATCCAGAAAAAAAGACTAAGATTTCTAGGTAGCCTGTGCCATACAGCTCTGGTCTGAACTGGCTGAAGCAATGAATGCATATATACACTTTATTATTACAATCTCACCCTATTATCATTACAAAGCTTTACAAAGTTCTTAAGTTTCTCATTCTTAGAATCACAGAATGGTTTGGGTTGGAAGGGACCTTAAAGCTCATCCAGTTCCAACCCCCCTGCCAGCAGCAGGGACACCTTCCACTAGACCAGGTTGCTCAAAGCCTCATCCAGCCTGGCCTTCAACACTTCCAGGGAGGAGCAGCCACAGCTTCTCTGGGCAACCTGGGACACTGGCTCACCACCCTCACTCCAAAGAACTTCTTCCTAATATCTCACCTAAACCTGCCCTCTTTCAGTTTAAACCCATTTCCCCTTGTTTTGTCATTAATTGCCCTTATGAAAAGTCCTTCCCCAGATTTCTTGTAGCCCCTTCAGGTACTGGGAGGCCGCTATAAGATCTCCCTGGAGCCTTCTCTTCTCCAGGCTGAACAGCCCCAACTCTTTCAGCCTGTCTTCATAGGAGAGGTGCTCCAGCCCTCAGATCATCCTGGTGGCCCTTCTCTGGACTTCGACAGTAAGACCTCCTTCTGCGAGATCATTTTTATTCTTAAGAGGCACATTTGTTGTTATCTTTGTTTTTAACCCTGAATCCCAACTTACCATCAATATTGAGCATCATCTTCCACATGGCAGGTCGAACAGACTGATGGAATCCAAACCAGACCTCCCTACCCCCACCCAAAGGGTGATCATAGCCTTCTGGAGCTGAGAAAAAGGAGCGGCCCACAGGGGTATACCTAGTGAAAAAGATGAGCACACATTTATGCTATTGCTTTCCAAATAAAAACCCCCATAATAAAAATTATAACATACAGTATTATATTTTTGTTTCTGTGCACCAGAAATCTGTGCCTAGAACCAAGTTTAAACAATACACTCTGAATGCTTCTGTTCCCATTGCAGTGTTTTTAAATTTAATCAAAACATTTACTAGTTACAGCAACACACAATCACTTTCAGTTTTTACAACAAATCACAAACTGAGCTAACTTACCCCTTTCTGATCTTCCACTTCAAGGAAGTATCATCTCCAGCACAGCAGATTCTGTACAACAGCACTGTATATACTGGAGTGACCCTCAAATATAATTTGCCTGCTTTACTAGTGAACATTTGAACACAATGTACACTGAGAGAAGTAATAACTATGGTGGAAATAAAAAACTAGAGAAACTAATGGTTCCCTCTCAGGTAGAAAACAGCTGCTTGTGAATCTCTGCACCTCCTCACATTTGTAATGGACAGACATTAGTACAGAGGTTAACAACCTTCATGTTTCCTTAGGATCCAGGGCAGCTGAGGAAGAACACTGGCCTCCATAAAACCACAAGTCAGGTATTTTTAAGAGTCAGTTACACCCAATGAAAAACACCAGTGCAAAGTCATCCTACTGTCTAAAGCTGGCAATCAAACTTTAGAAGTACTTTCATTGACCAAATAAAGCCAAATTAATTTGGCTTTCTCTTAATGTTACAGGGTTCCGAGATAAAGAACAACAGACTTTGTTAGGACAGGCATCTAGTCTCAACTGTGTATTTAAAAATGAACAGCATGCACCATTGATGGGTATATCAATGAATTAAAAAGACTCGTGTTTTTAGACAGTCACTGCCATCAAGTGCACAATACTTGGCTCAACCTGAACAGAAAATATGAAAGCACTGCTGGAACACACTGCAATCTCTCAGCGTTTCAATTAAGGCCCATTATAAGTGTCTCCTGTTTCTTTATCTTTTCAAACTCAGCCATCACCTGCTCTGGAGTTTAAATGTCTACAGAAATACACACTGCTACATAACCAGCCTCAATCTCCCCAGTTCAGCTAACCAGCTGTGCTGCAATGATCATTGTTTCTTTTCACCTGTGAAGAAACAGGGATGAAGGTCTCCCAAGGGGGATACTTCAGGTAAAGACAGACTGCAGGAAGACAGTGAACCTACTTCATGGAGGGGAGGTGTCGTAGCACCACATCGACAGCATGAACAGGGTTAGTGCTGATAGGTTTGTCTAGTTCCAGAGGCTCAGGCAAGGTTCTTCCTGTCAAAACTTCATGCAGCAAGTGCCAGCTCACCCGAGAAACAAACTTTATTGACACTTTGAAAGGACGATCTTTTCCACCTTCTCCTGGTAATGTCACATCCAAATCCACCTGGGGGGGAGAGGAAGGGGAAAAAAAAACAACCCAGCTGTTTCATCTCAAGTCTGGTAGGTTTGAGTTTCCACTCCTCATAAGTGGGCCAGAGACTCAAAAACTCAGATATTTAGGACACAGCACATTTGATAAAAGTACATTATCAAATGCACAAAATAAAGAGAACTGGGTCCTCACCAAGCAGGAGAGGATCACGTAGCTTTTTGTCATCTTGAATGAGAAAACTCTTCATTCCAGAGAAACTGTGGTTTGATTTTTTAATAGTACTTAATTATCAGATAATGTATTACAGTGTAAAACTGAGTATTTAATAGATTTTGCTCTAGGAAGAGGCTACTAAGTTCTAGGGGAGGTTCTGGATGCAACTATTACATGGACATTTACACACATTGGAATTTGCAGAAATACATCAGGACTCCATTTCAATACAGATACTTCCAGTTTTTCTGAACACAGCAATAGAAGTTGGGTTTGGATCCTTTTCCTAAGAAGCAAAAATATATTATTTTTTTTCCAGTTATCTTACCCCAGTAGTGGCCACAGGAAGTGGATTGGCTGTATAGAGGCTTCTTTTCCCATCATAAACTGGTCTACGGTCCCCAAATATTGTCACTTTAAAATGCTGCACCATTGAGTCCACCACCTCCCTAGAAAAGTTGATATTTACATTGAAGATGTTTTCAAAGAAGTATCAGACTGGAACTGGCTCCCACACACCCTGTGTTTTGCTGAAATAGTTTCAACAAACGTTATTACTCAAGTGAATTACAGAACACCCACTGATATTCCAAAAAGATGCTTCACATACTTCAACTAAAACAACAGATAAACACTAAAGAGTAAAATCAGAACCAAAGGAAATGCTCAAATACTGGAAAATATTGTTACTGAAATAATTTCAGGAAGTCCCAGAAATGGCTGAGGCCTTTGTATAATCTTTATTATACGAAGCAAGGAAAAAATTCAGAAGCTACCATTATAAAAATCTAATTTTAATCTATTAAAAATTAGATTAAAAATCTAATTCTAGATTTTTAATGTAACTCATGACTGGAAGCTGTGCTCGTGCACGGGAGCAGTAGTTCATCGCACTGTCTACTTCGTAACGTTCATCTGCTCTTCAGTTAACAAGAGTTTTGAATTCTGCCTACACTGTGTATAAAAATGAAGTACCCTAACAAAAATGTCTTAGTTTTAAGTCCTTAATAATCTCAGTTTTTACAACAAAATCAAGTAAAAACCTGATTGAATTTGTACACAATTATAGATTCTCCTAAGTTATTTTATTATGAGTTGATGGCAATAAAGAAAATAGTAACCTGATCCAAGCACTGAAACTACATTTGAAAAAAACACCATAAAATTTTCATCTTATATAAAAAAAAGGCTTCTTGAGTCAAGTAGCAGATATATCGAGTCCAAAGAGACTTTTGCAATGCCTCTGACTGAAACATGCCTTCAGGATTTGAATTCTTTGAGGATTCTTGGTGTTTCAGTGGCACAACTACTGTATCCTATTTGATACGACATAACTCCCTTATTCCACAGAAATTCAACATTTGTCTTAAGCACATGCAAAGTAGCATTCTTGCAAAGCAGAAGCTCACTAGCACACCATTTCCTGACCAGGCAGTATTAACCTGAAGTTCTTCAGGAAGATGATGAGTACTGATTTCCTCTTCAAGCCAAATTAGCAGCAGCACTTTCACCTCTCAGCTGGGACTTGGGGAAAGGGAAAAAGCGATGGCTTTTAGTCACTAGCTTCTGATCACAGTACCCAAGCGAATTACATTGGGGAACCCTTCAGATTAACAGATGCTGCAATATATCAATATCAACCCAACACAAAAACACCCACAGGAGCAGATAAGCCTCAAGCTCCATGGAGACTGGATTTACTTCAGTAGGTCTCTCTGTTACTTAAAAATTTCAGTATCAGTACAATTTACAAGCCAAATTTCACCTTCTTACCTGTTCACCCTCCGAGGACACTTATCTGGTTTGATATCCACCTCATAGAGGTAGACATCAATCTTTGGGATTTCAACTTGGAAGCAGTTGGCCAGCAGTTTAATGGGTTTGCCCATGGTGCCATAGCCGGGACGTCTGGGCACCATGAGTAGGGGCTGTGCCCCGACGGGTCCTGCGAAAGAGAACGATACGACAGGTGAGAAGATGAGCACAACAGACGAGCTGTGTCGCAGACATGCCACTTGCTTGTATCTCAGTTCCAAACCAGACGTGGCTCTTTGCATTTGTGGGTACACACACTTGTCCCCCACTGGATTTACTTTTTCAGTTTAAGGCAATTCCCTGAACCAACTCACAGGACAGACCAGGCAGGCACCGGACCAGCACCCTGGAAGGGACCATCAGCTGTGACAGCCTGTTCAGTTCCAAACACACACTTGTCCATTCCTCCTCCATGAGCCTCCACCCACACCTAGACTGTTTTCTTACCCATGAGTTTCACCTTCTGTGATTAGCATGAATAAAACCAGATTTCCCAAACAAACAGAGTGCTGTTCCTTGTAACACCTCACTCTTACAGAAAGTCTGACTGCCATTAAAACACAGAACTTTTACAAGTCTTTTCTGAATACTCTAGAAACAACAAGCTGCCACAGAACACTAAAATACAGAACCAGTTCTGGACTGATGTATGTTGTTTGTGACAAATTCTTAATTTCATTGCCATTATCAGCTTAGTCTTGGAAGACAGATTACTCTTGAACTTTGCTGGCTGAAAACAGATGAAGAGCAAAACCATTCCCTCCTGTCTAACCACATTGATAAAGCCAATTGATCAGAAGAGGACAGACTCAGATTAAGACAGAGCATTGTAAATTACTTATTAAATCTTGATTACTTATACATTAGAGAATAACACCCAGAGCTGCTCAGAGAAACCATCAAAATCTGCAAGAAGAGATGGGTATCTTAGCTAAAAACACCTCTCTAGTTATAACAAGGGGAAATGGGTTTAAACTGGAAGAGGGGAGGTTTAGATGAGATATTAGGAAGAAGTTCTTCACTGTGAGGGTGGTGAGACACTGGAACAGGTTGCCCAAGGGAGTTGTAGATGCCCCCTCCCTGGAAGTGTTGAAGGCCAGGCTGGATGAGGCTTTGAGCAACCTGGTCTAGTGGAAGGTGTCCCTGCTGCTGGCAGGGGGGTTGGGACTGGATGAGTTTTAAGGTCCCTTCCAACCCAAACCAGTCTGGGATTCTATGATTGTCATCCAGTTATCTGTTTAATTTACTTTGCACCATTCAGATGAGAATCCTCAGCTCAAGATCTGCGTTACTCATGCCTTGCAAAACCAAACACAGTAGTAAACACGGTCCACTTTCAAAAGTTTCTACTAGTATTTCAACTTAAAAATACCTCTTTCCTGTCAAGAAACAAAAACAAAGCCAACATGCTTTGTAGCCTGAGTTTTAAAAAATTACTCATGGTACAAATGTCATGATTTACAGAGCATTCGATTAACTTAGTTAAAAGTTCTCCCCTCTGCTCCCACTCAGTGACGCAGACAGCAATTCCAGCCCACTCACTTTCACAGAAGTGTTAAAATGTCAAGTGCTGGTAAAAAAACATCTTATTTGCCTTTTGATTAATCCCCACCATTCCTGGAAAAAAAAACCTGTGTTATCTTGAAGGAAATCATGTACTGAGAATAGGTGAACACCAAAGCTAAGTTCCACTGTAACATTTGTCTGGCTCTACCTAGAAACCTACCAAAAAAATTCAGAGGGGGTTTGGTTTCCAGCCATAAGATAAAATAAAAACACAAACCAAGAAGCATCGTTTAAAACACCCGCACAGACTCTGCGTATGCAAAACTTGTTCCAGGCATCTGTTCTCTTCAACTTGTTCTTCATTTTAATACTGTCACATGAGTAAGAGCAGCTCTACAATCTACTCCAGATACATTTTCAGAACATAAGCATATGCAAAAAAGTTACTACTAAACTTTTGAGTGACATAAATGACTCAATAGCTTATTTTAATATTACAAAGACATACACACCATAGTTTATATCTAGTTCGTATCTGTAGGAAATGCTGAAACAAAAAGAACATTAAAAAGGTTGCTATAATCTTTTCTGTCCTGTCTCCCTGACTCCATTTGTTAAAATAATGTAAAATGCAAAAACAGTTGCTAAAATCTGCAAGCACAGAAGAAATAGTCAGTGTGAAGACAATCTTCACAAAGGTTAAGTGAAGAAGTTGAAGTGCATGGAACGGGGAAATACAGTATGGCTGAAATCTTTGTCACCATCTCCTTTGGAAGTTGCACTAAATTGAACTTTTTAACTGACTACTCAGCTGCTGGAGAAGAGATAAATGAGAATGCCGTCCCATTATTTAGCCCTTTGCTTAGATTAACAGAATCCCAGTGATCAGGAGCAAAAACCTGAAACACAGAAATGGTGGTATTCAGTTACCAACACGAGGCAGGGAGCATTTCAAAGTCCTGGGTCATAAAAGAAATGCTCTACCCAAAGCCAAGTATGCAAGCAGGGCTCCAACCTCTGCTCCGTGGAAAACGGCGGTGAACAACACAACAAAACACCAGTTGTTAGACAAAGGCTCCCTTCAGCCTACACCACACACAGCTCCTCGGGGAACAGCTCACCCAGGAAGGAGTTAGAACCCAGATTTGGGCAAACAGGAATTAAGTGACCAATAAATGACTAAGAACTGTAGGTCTACACACTAATCTGGAATATATTTTTTTAAAATGCAGCTGATTTTGCTATCATTTTGTACGATACACGTGCTGCCGTGGACAAGCTAACTCAAAACCATCAGTATGTTGTAATTCAATTCTGCTATCGCTGCCCAAACACACCAGCACTCCCTCAGAATATCCTGCTTTCAAAATACCCTAAATTACCAGATTGTACGTTGTGAAAGTCTGTGTCACTGGCTTCAAACCTGTGACTCAAAACCCAGTAAAACATAAATAACAAAGGACGCTCTCTGAGGACAGCTACTGCTCCCGTATCAGTGACTCACTCAACCTCATGCCTAAGTCCTGTGTCAAGCTAATGGAAATAAACACACACACCAAAAATACTAAAAGTAGTATAATTCTAAAGAGCACAGAACGACTGACTGGCAGCCCCATTCCTTCATGTTATCTGCAAAAAAAAAAGTGGTTTAAAGGTTCAAAAATCTTTGCAGAAAGCATTGATTCCTGCAGCACAGCCTGGCTCCGTCGCGGACGGAGGGACGCGCAGCATCCCGGTGCCTCCAGAAGAGCAGCTCTGCACTATTCATCTCCCACGAGACAAGTTTTAGAGGAAAAACTTCTTTGTGTTTAAGAAATTATTATTATTGTGCTATTAGAGCATCAGATATGTACACGTGCCTAGCATGTTCTTAAAAAAAATCAAAGAAAAAAACCCATAAACCACGTCTGGAATAGTCAATTCATAAAACCAGTGAAGGAAAGTCCCCAACATTGACAGTCAACTGATTTATAGCACAGAACAATGAATACACAGATAGGAACTAAAGCTTTGGACAGGTTCTTGGAAGGTTTTTACACAGCAAGGGAGAACATTTCAACAAGATACAAGATCTACTGTTAAAATAATTTGAACCTTCTGAATGTATTAGAAAACACACAGGAAAAATCGCAGAGAAAATATTTAACTAAGCATTTAAATCAGTAACAACACAAAGCAGAGGAAAAAAATCTCACCAGGACCTAAAGATTTTATAAATCACCACTCACAGCATTTGCTGAGGTCGTTATTCACCACCAGCCTTCAGCAATGTTGAAAGACTTTTCTCTCCCAAGCTAATGCTCAATAAACATTCAGGATCCAAACCCCCCGCGACAGACCCGCAGAACAGCCTGACACGAACCAGGGAGGTTCCATCAGCTCCACTGCCCAGCAGTGCCCAACGCTGCACAGCAGCACACACAGACCCCGACCTGCTCCCAACCACCTCTGCCACCTTCAG
>NW_010337177.1:0-4964 GCF_000700745.2 Antrostomus carolinensis | reverse complement strand
CCAGTGTCTCACCACCCTCCCAGTGAAGGAGCTCCCTGTCCCATTTCACAGGGGATTTACACCGGGATTTCCCACGGGAGGTTTCTGTTCCAGCCCAAGGTGCACAGGGACACCAGCCAGTTATCTGCGCCTGCCGCGGCCACTAACCTATGGCCCATGACCACACAGCTCCCTAGTGAGAGATGGACAATGTTTTGAAGAGCTTTGCTGATATTTAATCCAATATTTCAACAAAACCCCAAAAGGAATCGTCACTTTTAGAGGGGTTAATGAGGAAACTAATATTTCAAAGCATTAAAAAAAAAAAGTTTGCTAAAATGGGATAATTGTATTGTTTATAAAACACATTCTGATGAAAAAACTAATACTGCCTTTTCAAATAACATCAAAAATATGTGGACAACGAGATTAATTTCAAATGTGATTATGTGGCACCTCTGCCAACAGAACCATCTACTCCAACACAACTTGAAAACAGTGGAAATTTGCAGTTGTTGGCATTCAGATCCACAATTTGAGAATTCCTGTTAAAGTCAGATGATATTCCAGACCACATGGAAGTCCCTCTAATGATTTAAATGAGCTCTGAATCAGAATCTTTTCTTTGGTGGAATTATAGATGTTAGAATAAAGATTAAACACACCAAAAATGGGCTGTAATTTCTATGGCAATGCAGGCAGCAGTACAGAACACACCTGGCCAGCATCCAAAGCACGGGCTGGAATCTACCTAGCAACTGAGCAAAGCCCTCCTCGGAATAAAGCCCAACAGAGAGAGCACAGGCACAGAAACCTGCAAATACACTCAACAAACCATTTTATGGAAAATTGAGTTTTTGGCATGCGAGGCAGTTTTACAGCATGAAGCAAAATACTGATTTCTAGCAGGGTGCTAATAGAAAAGACAGATTTCCTGAACATGATCCTTTCCTTACAGAAAGAGACATCAGTACCACGCGTCCAGCAGAAAATCATCCTCTCTCCTCCTGTGGACTTCAGCATTATAAACCCAAAAACATATTAACAGACGATTACTTAATAGTTTTTATTTTTGTTTATAAACCAGTTCTAAATCTCTAATCGAATGGGTGACTGAACAGCCTCAAACACAGGATAGAGGACTTCACAGGTAAAATATTATTTAAACTCTGTTTCAGTAACACAAAGCAGATTTGTCTGACAGATCCTGTCCCCAGGCTGGAGTCTGCACACTGGAGAAAGCTCTCCATGAAGGGGGGGGAAAAAAAAGATTCCCTTTCAGAGGGCCCCTGGCCTCTGCTTGGACTCAGAGGCCCAGCCTGTGGAGCTCAAAGAAAATCCTATCGCTACCGAAAAATAAGTTAATTCTAGATTAAAAAAAAAAAAAAAAAAAGTAGATAGGGAAGATTGTACTTAAATGTTGGTTTCAATAATGGAGCTCCTTACTTCTGCCAGAAATCATGAATCGCCTTATTTCTGTAGCTGCAGCCTCACTGGGTGGCACTGCATTATTTATGAGTAATGCAATCCACGTTTTCTAAACATTCCAACTTGCAATTTAGGCTTTTTTTTTTTTTTTCTTTAAAAAAAGGTTTCAGATAATAAGTCATGTTAAGACTCATCAGAAGCCAACACTTTGATGCCATGCTCAGTGATAGCCAAGTGCACAAGTAAATACTAGTGTGCTAACTTGTTCTATCCTCACAGAGTTTCAGAAAATACACTGAAGTGCTTTGGAAGCATTTACAAGAGAATAAATCCTTCTGAACCATTAAAAAAAATCTAATCAGAAAGACCTTCAAGCTCCAAAAAATCAGCTTATATGCATATTGTAAAGTTAATAGCAAACTACTCCAGGAGAAGAGAACATGACAGCCCACACAAACACAGCCAGACTTTTCCCTTGAAGGTATTTCCACAGCCCAAAGCGAGGAAGGTGAACTGACACAATATTTATCATTGTGTGTAGATGTACCACATTTTGCCACCAAAAGAAGCCTTTACCAACGTGTACTTGTATTTATGCTAAAACCCCACTTTATAAGACAACATGCAATTCTGAATGTGCTCATTTTTATTTTCCTGGCTCCATATTTAGCTTTGAACACTGTGTAACTCCTCTGCCATCCTCACTGAGCCTGGTTTGCTGCTACAGAGCGAGTGAAACGTCCATCTACTGCTCTTTGGGTTTCACATTTAAGATGCAGTTCCCCTTTTTCCAATTCAGGGTCTGAAAAATGTCTAAGAGCAGAACAGTAAGAGCTGAGACACACAGTTAATTACTCAATTTAGAACCACGCTACCAGAAAGCCCCTTGCAAAATAAAACACAGTTTTAACAGTTACTAAACACGAGTTCTTTAAACACGATACTGAAGCTGACTTTACATCCTAACAAGTTCTGCATGTGAACAAAATTAAAAGCAATAAATTCGTGACGAATGTCATCGTTTTCAGAAAAATGCACGAGAGCACAAAGAAATGAGAAACTATGAAGAACATCAAGAACAAAACTGACTTGTAGCAAACAACAGCCTTTGCTTTAATCAAGAGGTAAATGCTTTGCATGACAGTTCGGTGATACAGTCCAGTCTAATGAGAGAGAAAAATGACTTCACTTATCAAGATCTCTCTGATCACTTGGCAAGTCACCCTGCTTGCTGCGACTTCTCACTCCAAATTCAACACAAGCCTTAGGACTATCGGATGAATTTCCAGGCTATCCAGTAAGACTGCAAACCAGCAGCTGCAGGCTGAGTCGCTGGAGGAATTGGTTGGAGTTAGATCCAGTGGGAGACTGCAGTTCCATTTAGTGTTGTTTAAACACATACCAGCTGTGGTGAAAGGCATACAAGCTGTCTACTCCTGTCATTTCTTTAGATTTCTACTGAAAATTAGCTCAAGAAATATCCTGGCACCTTTACCACTAAGGAAGTAAAGCTGTGAGGAGGATGAAACAATTTGTAAAGTTCATGTTGTGAGTCAAACAGCTTCCACTGCAACTCCAGAGGAAAACTTCCATTGTGTCTCACATCACACGCGGTCCGGAGTAGAATAACTTTTGAAGGCACCTATGATTCATTCCCCTTCCCTCCTCTACCCCACCCACAAAAATGCAACTTTTAATAGTCCTCCCAAATCACTACTCTGAGCACTGAAAGAGAAAAGCAAATTCTCAGCATTTCATCTGCCTAAAGTTTTTTATAGAAAAGCGATCAGGAGATTCAAGCTGTCTCTAGTGCTTCATTAAAACACAACACACTAGAGTAAAAAAAAAAACCAATTTGATGCTTTTAACAGAAAAAGCTGTGAACTTTGAAGGAATAACTTATGAAGACATACACATCTGAGTCCATTATACCGCAGAGCATCCTCAGTCCCCTGGCAGCACTTTTAACATCCCTGCCTTTTGGAATTCACTGAGCACGCTCCTGGTGAAAGCGCGACGCCCATCGCTGAATTCCATCTGTCCAGAGCTGCTTTACCTCGCTCCGCCTCTGCACAGTGAGCATCTTACTGCTATTCTCCAGTATACTTGATTTCACCATAGCCTGCACCCTGAACAGCCAGCTCCACATCCTTCTCCTACTCTAAACTATGTTCAAATTACATGGTCTAGCAGAGGCACGCTGTCTAGATGTCACAGGCCAAGCCCACCACGCAAACACCTACAGCAGCGCTTCACCTCCAGCGTCCTGGCACACAGAAGGCTGCCAGCCCTTACTCCAGGTGTACTCACAGCTCTTTGTTTCCCCTCCCTGCTTATTCTATCCTGTATTTTCCCTTCACACACAGAAAAGGAAGCAAGTCAACTGCTCCTTCTCCCTTTTTATGACAGAACTTTAACCCTTATTTGCTCTGCCAAGGTTGGTTCACGTCCCCCTCTACCAACACTGGGATCTGATGGGCAGAAGGTTTCCAGACAGGCAGAACATTAACATCGCAATTAACACTCCCCTCATTACACAGCAGAGCTGGAGGGAATCACCCATTGTGCTGAACACAGCTCCTGGCAGCACTGTCCAACAGCACGTGTGGCTGGTACAGCCCAACCACAAAGGAAAACTACAAGGTTTACATGTTCCTCTTGCCAATCTATTTCTTATCAGGAGACAACTAGGATCGTTCCCAGTTGTAATTAAAGTTTATTTAATACCTATGGATGAGCACACCAGCTGAATTCCACCAGATTGCTAAAATCCAGAATCTTCCTCAAATGGTTTTGGCTCCATCACATCCCTCATACAGCAAGGACATAGCTTAGGTGGCAAGTTCTTCCAGCCAAATCCATCATGAACTTAAATCTCTGTATAAGTTACAAAGGTATCTACACATGAGGAGATGAAAATGCCTGTTTGGCATCGAGCCTCCAACGTCATACTCCTATTTTCATCAGCTGTATTACCTCCTGAAGGGACAGAAATGGACCTCCAAGTAGTCTGGACATTCCATTTGCCATCCAGCTACACCAGGAATTAAACACAGCCCAAACCTGAACTCTCCTTCTGCTTTTCTGTCACACTCGAAGATAAATCCTTTTGATAAACTGAAGCAGAAGTGCCTTCTCCAGCTCTCAAAGCACATTTTAAACACAACGTTTATAAATACGAAGATGTGCTGCCCATGTAAAAGGAGCAAACGACTGAAGGCAAAGAGGTGAAGCCCGTGGGCTGGCTGGTGTGCAGCAGTGCTCCCAAAGGCCCCTGGAATGAGCCTGAGAATTCTGGTGTCCAGCAACCAGCTGCCCAAGGGCTGAGGGCTCATCTCTGCCTGGCACGGGCCGCTCTGGGTCGCTGCCTGGTCCCCGGGTACAGCTTCAGCTCTGGCGGGGGGATCTCAGCGGCACCAGCGCAGCTGGGGGATTATGCAAGGGGCCCGCAGCCGCTGCCGGGGAAACACTCATTATGAAATGCAGAAAATTAATTCTCCGCCGTCTCCGGCACGGGAAAACGGGCCGCGCAGCGGGACACGGCGCCCGGCTTTCCC
>NW_010337176.1:0-364 GCF_000700745.2 Antrostomus carolinensis | reverse complement strand
CTCAACATGAGCTGGCAATGTGCGCTTGCAGCCCAGAAGGCCAACTGTATCCTGGGCTGCATCAAGAGAAGTGTGGCCAGCAGGTCGAGGGAGTGTAAGCCAGTGTAAATATAGGGCGTAGAAAAATTTTAAGACTGTGCTTTTGCCTCATCTAGGTTTTTTTAACTGTGGCCAGGAGGGACAAGAACCTGAAAGGTGCTCTTACATTCTTGTCTAAATACAAGACCATACACTACAGTGTTTCTTTTCATGGCCCTGGTTTTATTAAGGGTAAAATAGTACATTTTGGATCAGATTTGGCTAATTTTAGGAGTCATGTCTCAAAACTCTTACTTCATATCTTGGAACCTCTCTCCCCTGAGAG
>NW_010337174.1:0-8768 GCF_000700745.2 Antrostomus carolinensis | reverse complement strand
AATAAAATAAAATAAAATAAAATAAAAATAACTGCTGCTCTGGATGGTGTTTGCAGCAACCTTTCTTTGGCTTGAAACAGTTATCACTTTCTTCACCTACGTACTTTATTTCTCTTGTGGACAAGGTCACTTTATAACCAAATGGGGTTTTCTTCTGTTGATCTGTAGCAAAGAATTACCAATAAGAAAACAAATTTCTTTCTTTCTCTGTCAAGGCTGATTTTGTCCTTGGGAGACTTTGGGCCATTTCATGTGCAAAAGTCAGAGGATTAAGCTACATTAGGATTGTACCTATGGGCCAGGTTAGACTTTCATCTCCTTTAGAGGCTGGGACATATGGAGACATCAGAGACTCCAGCCACACTGAAGCTGACTGAACTGGTCCTAATTTTTAAGCAGCTGAGGTCAATGCTTTTAAATTCAGAGGTCAGGGAGTTAAACCCTGGAGATGGCTCAGCCTGAGACTGTTACAGCCATGGAAAATGAGAGGGAATAGGAACCGAGCTGGAGAGAAAACTGTCTTGCAGGTTACAAAGACAACTTTTGGTAAGCTTAAAAGAAAATAGAATAAAATAATTATAGAATCAGAGTGGTTGGAAAAGACCTTTAAGATCATGGAGTTCAACCCTAAACTCAACACTACCAATGCCACCTCTAAACCATGTGCCTCAGCACCTTGTCTACCCATCTTTTAAATCCCATCAGGGAAGGTGACTCCACCCCCTCCCTGGGCAGCCTGTTCCAATGCTTGGTCACCCTTTTGGTGAAGAAGTTTTTCCTCAGATCCAATCTAAACCTCCCCTGGTGCAACTGGAGCCCATTTCCTCTTGTCCTGTCCCTTGGTCCTTGGTTGAACAGACCCACCCCCACCTCTCTCCACCCTCCTCCAAGGGACTTGCACAGAGCCACAAGGTCTCCCCTCAGCCTCCTTTTCTCCAGGCTCAACCCCCCCAGTTCCCTCAGCTGGGAACTCGTCACACTTGTGCTCCAGCCATTAGTGTCAGAAGAGGACAGCTGAGGGATACCATCAGGATGTGGGCAAAAATGGGAATTCATATAGAGCAAGCCTGTTCTCAGCCACTTCTCCCCTGGACCATTCCTCAGTGCCTCCTGAGCAGCAAGAGCAGGACAAGGTGTCCTCAGCTGAGGCAGAATGACCACTTTTGGTCATGTTTGAATTGGCTGCCCTATGATTAGCATATCTTAAATGATGGCACGTAAATAGGAAGAGGTGGAGAAATTATGTGCTTGGTGCCTAGAGCTCACAGGAGAGATGCTTAAATCTGCTCTCTGCAATCCTGCTGCAAGAACTACACTGCTGAGCACTGAAGATACTGACCTGCAGCAGCACATCTTCTGGATAAGGGGAGTTAATCACTGTCCCTCTGGATAACAAAATTCCTTGGGAACTGGCCATGAGATACCATGGACATCCTCAGCCAAGTGCTTCAGAAGAAGAGATAGAAAACTCCTTTCAAACCTGTCAAAACACCCCAGATCCTGTCTGCTTGGTTGATCAGATTTGTTCTTCGAGGTGCACAATGGGTGGAAATCCTTGGGCAGGAGAGGAAAGAGCACTGCAAATGAAGGTTGGTTTTATGGGATGAAAGGGAAAATCACTTCCTCCCACAGGCACGTGGATTTAGTCTGTATGGGGGTTTTGGTGGTTTTGTTGTTGAGTTTTTGTTGTTATTGTTGTTTGTTTTCCCCAAATCTCAGGTAAAACTATTTGGTACCATCACTGGAAATCTAAGATTCATTTCTCCATCCAGCCTCATGGGATTATCAACACAACTTTTTTTCCAGATGTAGCTAAATCTCTGCCTATCCCACTCACACCTTCCACTCAGTAATACCTGGATAATTACTGCCTACGCTGCTCCAGCATCATGAGTTGAATTTTCCAGACAAGTGATTGAAAAATAAACAGGTCTGAGAAGGCAAAGGACAGCACTGGGTCTGTGACATGCAGGAAATGAAGATCATTAATGGATATTGGGAAGAATTTGGATATTAGGAAGAATTATAATGATGAATACGGATATTAGGAAGAATTTCTTTGCTGAAAGGGTTCTGAGGCATTGGAAGGGGTTGCCCAGGGCAGTGGTGGAGTCCCCGTCCCTGGAGGGATTGAAGAGTCATGTAGACATAGTGATGAGGGACATGGGTTAGTCGGGGACTGGTCAGTGGGGAAGAACAAACGTCTTTTAAATCAAATTTTAGGCTTAGGTTCAGTTCTTCTAGCAAGCACCACAAATTATACCAAATTATGAGTTTCTTTCAAATGCTCCTGAAAGCCAGATGACTGCTCAAGGATGGGCTGCAATCAATAACTGCATCATATAGACCACAGTGAGAGTGAGAGCGTGGGAGAGGGATGAGGCCAGCGCTCGGTTCTCTGGCCCGTATCGAGCAAGCAGGGCAGAAAGGAGGCTGCCTCAAAGATATTAAACTCATACAATTTTAATGAAAAAAAAAAAAAAAAAGAGTTCCCAGAGAAAGAACCAAGATCCTATTAGTGTCCTCACTGATGGGAAGATTGAAGCGTGAGCTTGCCTTTATTAGCCATGGGAGGATGCAGATGGCACAGCGGTGGACTCAACACCATCCTGTAAGCGCAGCTACAGCTGGAAAGCATCTTTATTAGATAAAACAGAGACTGGAGATGAAGCCAAAGGAAGCTGTGCCATTTGTTTCCCTCCCCAGGAACTGACTTATATTTTTAATATGACTACACAGCCCTCACCCCCCAGCTTTTACTTTTTCTGCTGTCCTGAAGCTGCTCAGTCCCGTGTCACAAAAGCAGAGGGAACCCTATTCCCATCCTACCCCTGCTCCTCTCCCACAGGGTTAAATTTGGATGCATGGAATAATTCAATTATCTCCATACTCCTGGAAAATCCCCGTTAATTAATTTTTGACCACTGTAGCATTTAGTGAAAGGGAAGAAATCATCACCTCGAAATTTGGCTGCTGTTTAACTCCTCAAAGCAATTTCTTAATGGAATTGCATTTTCTTAAGGACAAAGGGAACTTTGTGATGCCACTTAGCCAGCGTTTGGGGAGGCTGTGTTAAAGGCTGCTGTAACTCCGAGATAGCACCTAATTAATGGGCCTGGCCCAGAAGACAACAGCTCCCTTCCCAGAAAAAAAAAATATTGTGTTTTGAGGCTGGTGTTTGCTCTAAGTCAGAATGAAAAATGATGGAAAATGGTAGCCTTGTAACACTTAAAAATTATAACACTAATGAGAAAAAAAAAACCAAACAAAAAAAACCCCCAAAACCAAAACCAACCAACCAACCAAACAAAAAATATCCAAATAAACCAACACTGACCCCCAAAGCTATGAGGCTGTTTCAATATCTGTATTTAGAACAAAGCCCTGGCATCTATTTCTGAAAAAAAAATTGGCTTTAGAAGATTTCAGCCACTTGTTTCCACCTCCAGCAATTCAGGTTTGAATAGGTCTTCATTTCTGAAAGGATCTCACCAAAACAACCATTTTGGCTCTTGGCACCACCTTTAAGTGTACACCTCCAGATCACAAAAGCCCAGGTTCACCACGCTGCTGGATCTAGACACTGAATTAGAAGTAGTTGTTCTAGCTTGTATAAATACTTATTAATTACACTATTCAGAACGAGGATTTCTGTGTGAGATCAAAGTGTCTCCTAAATCAGGTAAAGTGTGGATTTAAGAATACTAGCCTTAGACATCGCATGCAAATATCCCAGCCATCACCCTGTGGTTTGATGTGAATCTTTCTAGAACAGCATTGAAAAAACAAAACCAAAACAAAATGAAGCAAAGTCAACCCAGAAATCATTTTCTAAATCTTTTGTAACACTTTAATCCATGGCCAAGTCTTTGTTTTGACAAGATAACTTGCTGAGAACATCATATTAGATCATCTAATGAGCTGGGGGCTACGACAACTCTGCTTGTGATTTTGAACATACCATAATTCAATTGAAAAAACAAAACAAACCGCACACTGCAGAAAATGTATCTGCTGGGCTCTGCAATGAAATCTAAGGCAGTCTGAAAATAAACCAAAGCAAACAGTCCCAAGAACTGCAGTATCCATTAATGATCGCTGCTACCAAGAGGAAAATCACAGAATCATCAAATGTCGTGGGTTGGAAGGGACCCACCAGGATGCTGGAGTCCAACTCCTGTCCCTGCACAGGACAATCCCAACATTCACACCATGTCCCTCAGGGCCTTGGCCAAATGCTGCTGGAATCTCGTCAGGCTTGGTGCCATGAGCACCTCCCTGGGGAGCCTGTTCCAGTGCTCCACCACCCTCTGCCTCAAGAACCTTTTCCTAATGTAAGTCAGTCCTGACCAGTAGATACAATGAGTCTGCCCAACTAATAACCAGTTGCTGGATTTGGGTCATTTCTGCTGACCCAAAATGTTTTGGAAAGAAAAGACACTAGAGAAAGTAGGACTACAACAACAAAACCTCCCCAAACTGCTTCCTTCCCTTACTCACCTGAGGGAATCAAAAGAGAGCAAACTATTTTAAAGGAGGAAATGTTGACAGAGAGCTCCGGTGATGGAGGCAGCAAATGACATTGGGGACAACAATGGGATAAAACAGCCCCCACAGAGGAAAGCTGCTGTTGTTGTTGTTGTTTTGGTGATGGTGGGATGAGCTCTTTGAGATTGTTTTTTCAGTTGTTCCTTATGATAAAAATGCCCTTGCACAAAATTAAGGCCACAGCATTTGCTGGATGTTGCCTCTTTCTTTGAGTTACTTCCCACCTGGCCAGCAAATGGTCAACTACAAGATGGAGAGGAAGGAGATTCCTCCTTCCCACCCATCTGTGGCTCTCAGGAATACTGAGCTCTGAAGAGACAGGAAATAAAAATCAGATGCCACCTAGAAACAACAACAACACTGTGATAATTTAACTCAGCTGGCAGCCAAACAACACATAAGCATTCGCACCCATCCCCTTCCCCTACTGCCCAGGGAACAGGGGACAGAACTGGAGGGGTAAAGGTCAGGAGACTTGTAAATTGAGATAAGAAGAATTGAATAATTGGAGTAAAAGAAAATTAAAATGGTAATAATAATAATAATAATGGTAACAACAATATATATATACAAATGAGTGATGCACGGTACAATTGCTCACCACCCACTGATAGTGATCCCAGAGGAGAAAAAGGGAACCCTGAACCCAAAACCGCAATCCCGGGAGAGCCAGAGCCCGAGCCATCCCCGAGAGAATCCCCAGCTTTCCGCTCAGCCCTGGGCAATGTCCTGCCCATGGGGGACAGGAGATGGAATATCTCATTGGCAGAGCCAAATGCCAATTGGGGGTTTGCTAATTACTGCGCTGCCCCCTCCCAGCCCTTTGCACTTGCAGACCAGCAAAACACAATGACCTTGAACTTCCAGCAGCAACTAAAAACATCAGTGTGTTATCAATTATTCTCATCCCAAATCCTACACTGAAACCAAACACACAGCTATTCTGGCTGCTGAGAAGAAAATTAACTCTATCCCAGAAAAACAGAACAAACACCATTTGAGCCCAAATATTCCAGTGGTGCAGGTGACTGAGGTGAAATGACTCTGAACTTTAATGGTCAGCATTAAACCAGAGACCTGCTCTGAAATGAAATCACTGAGAGTAGATAACCGAGTAGATCAGCTGTAACACAACAGCACGAGAACCTGGTTTGGAGAGTTCATTTGTATTTTCCTAGTGCCGATCGCTGTGAATAATTCACTCCCCATGGGGAAGACTGCTAATAAGACATTGCATTTCGAACGAAACACAGTCTGCTTGCGAAACTTGGGCTTGGCTTTGTATTCATATTCCATTCCAAATAAATTTTTAAAATGCAACGGTACAATTGCAATGGCAAAAATAAATAAAAAAAAGCAAAAATAAATAATATAACCTCTGTTTCCAGGGCTGTTTTTTTTTTGTACAGCCAGTTTTGTCTTCTGTGTCCAGCAATTTTATGTAGATGGGAATAAAATCCAAAGTTTAATTGTTTTCCTCCTTCCACAGGATTCCATAAAATTTTATGTTTGTCTTCTAAGTCTGGGTTGTTGTTGTTTCTTTTCCCCCCCAATGTTTTCCTCATAGTTGCCTTTTTTGTTTTCAGTAAATATATTTATTGCTATTCTCTTTCTTCCAGCTGTTTGCTCTACTGTTCTAGTCCATCTACCCTCTCAACCAATTTTATCAAGCTCTTGTTTTATCTCCAAAATTGAATTTTCAAGGTTATTGAAGAACTATGTTTTCCTCATTTCCATTTCCTCTCTGAACTCTGCCAGGGCTTGTGTTGGATGTATTTTTGAGCTTTGCATAGTTAGTGGTATTGCTGGGTTTATTCTACCTCATTGCTATGAAAAAATATACTGGCACATCCTTCCTGAACGCCCTGTGTTTTCTTGGCTTTTCCCACTCTTCTACTCCGCACATCTTGCCTCTCTTTTCTGCTAGAGATGCTCCAACCAAACCACAACTCCATTTCACACATATCAACTATCTTCCATGATTTATAAATGGAAGGGAAAACATCTCATTTCAACCCATACCATTGAACCCAGCTGATGGGCACGATCTTATTTTGAAAAATCAGATACTGCACGATTTCAGTGGATTTTAAAGTGCAGCAGATATTAATTAAATGAATCATAATGAGTGCCTTGGGATACTTTTCTCAAAAATCTCTGGATAACTGTAACCTTTCTCAACCATAAGATGAGAATGGACTTTTATCAAATGCCTTTATCTTACTTAAATGATACAAACAAAACTTACTAATAAACCAAGACCTATTAGATTAGCCCACAGAGTCTGATTCTCCACCACTGGAACTAGAAGTATAACAGGTTCCCAGGCAAGGACCAGCATTCTATATAGACTTTGTACCTTGCAGACGTGTTGCACACCTGGAGAAGCGGGGAGGAGTGATGCCTTTGATATTTCTGAGCATTTCTATAGAAAGCCCCTTGTTTTCTTGCACCTTTTACAATTGTAACATCTTATTTACGAGTGTTTCACAAGCTTCTCCTCTAAAACAGGCATTGCACAGAAGAACACAAGAATGTAAGACTGGAAGAATACCCTGTGTGACCAAGTCACTGCCCACCTATCATGGTCAACTCAGCTATAACCTGTCTGATGAAACTCACTGCTATCATGATTAAATATCTCCATGTATTTAAGGCCAATTTGTACCTATTCTTGCACCCCCGTTGGCTGTTAGAGCTTTAAACAGTCACAGTCCCTCTGCCAATCTCATGGTGTACACTCAAGAGTGGAATTGCATCCCCTGGTCTTTCCTCAGGAAGATGTTATATAGCAAATTATGTAACATCAAACCCTGCTTTGCACATGTAGAATGAGAAGAAATGGCCTCAAGTGGCACCAGGGGAGGTTTAGATAAAAATAACCCCCCTGATGAAGCAAGTCGCTGCATGAAGAGCAGAAGCAACAAACCCTGTTTCTCCTGCACTTTCGTCTCGACTTTTCTGTAAGGATTCTCTGGTGCCCAATGTAGCTTCTGCAATGGTTTTGAAATGGGGAAACAGATAAAGTCTCTACATTCTGTACTGCCAACTATTTTAATATAAAGTGCATGCTTGAGCTTTTTAGCTCTCCATCACTAGGAATAAGCCAGTAAAAATTCCATACCAGACTTAGACAGGTCAGTCAGACCATAATTTTCCTCCCTCCAATACTGCCAACAACATCAGACTTGGAAAAATCCTAATGAAGCTGCAACTAATGGGGAAATACTGTCTTTGGACACCCAAAGTTTCCACAGATTAATCAGAAGCTGGATGGAGATATGGGTAAGTACAAAAAGTGGATGCTGGCCCCAAAAATCACTCACCCCTCATGCAAATACAGCAAAGAGCAGCGAGCGTGCTCTCTTCCCCACAAAACATCCCTCTTCCAGCAAGATTGAGCCAGAACCTCAACCTCTCCATGCATGCTCAGCACGCCAACCACCTCATCCTAGACCATGGCACAGGGCACAGCACCCAGGGGAGTGCAAGTAGGTATGGCCTCAGGTACTTCAAGTGATAAAGGTGATATTACAACATACACATATGGGCACACAGAGCTGTGTGAGGTAGTTGGGAATTGTGGACATTTTTTAGCTAGAAGCCATCAGCAAGCACACGTTGTTGACTTTCAGTCTGATGGGCACTGATTATATATCAGACATGGATATATATATATTTTTTTTTTTCTGAGAAACCCTTCTTGATTTGAAAAGACAATCAAGGCAGCCCTTCAGAGTAGCCATAAACTGCTAATTTCCTCCTTTCACAAAAGAAAACAAAACAAAAAACAACAAAAAAGGAAAATATCAAAATTTCTTTTCAAGGAGGATTTATGAGGGGCTGGTCCCGGACTAAGCAATATCCCAAGGGGCACAAAGTTTTGAGATGGGTCACAGCAATCATCCCTCATAATAAGCTGCTTATTACCAATTTTCAGAACCAAAGTGGTACGAGCTCCTGCGAAGGAGTGTGATTAGTTCATTAGTAAGATATGGCTGGATAGGTACAGATTTGTTCTGCGTGAGCATCAAACACGGTACGAACGGCACAAGCCTGGGAAGATGTTCCTCTTCCATTTCTGTAGAACATTTAACATCAATGTTCCTATATTTGTTTGCCCTTTCACAGTCAGCATGTCTCCATACTGCCTTGGCACTGCAGCTTCTCAATGGTTTGATCCTGGACCAAAATCACAGAATCACAGAATGTTGGGAATT
>NW_010337173.1:0-8857 GCF_000700745.2 Antrostomus carolinensis | reverse complement strand
GGACGCCTTCCTGTGTAATCTTATCTAGGTGTTTCTGCTCCGTCAGGGGGATTGGACTAGATGATCTTTCGAGGTCCCTTCCAATCCCTAACATTCTGTGATTCTGTGAATACTCCCAGTGGTTCCAGTGGCCAAAGCTGCAGCTTAAGTGGGACTAGGGAGGACTTGTCTGTAACTACAAAAGAATAGGCTGGAGAGCATCATGCCTAGACATTTTTTTTTTTTTCCTAGTTTTCAGTGACGTAAGCTATCCTAGGCAAGTGGCTAACATAATGGGTAGGAATGTATTTTGCCATAAGTTTTTAAGCTTATAGTGGCAGTATTCTTCTGTCTGCCAGTATCAAACCTGGGGCGGTTCTTACATTGCTGTCAGGAAAAAATTCCCTCCATTGTGGTGTTGCATCTTTGCTCTTTCCGTGCAGTTATTAGTAAGGCCTTGGAAACCTGAAATTTCCAGGTTGTCCCATATTTCTCCTGTTTTCCCTGTGTAGTGACACCATAAATGAGAGGATGTTCCATAGCCTCTTGATGTAACAGTCTGTTCCAGTATGCTGCAGTGTAGATGTCTGGCAATGGAAGATGTCTGATGGGGGCCATCACGCCCATAGCAGAGAGTAAACTGAATGAAATCCAGGCAGTGTTTCTCATCAAGTATTTGCATTTCTGAACAGCAAACATTCAGCTTTTGGCTTAAAATGGAAATCTTCCTTATTTTTTTATGTGTGCTTTTATTTTTTTTTTTTGATAACAATGAATCATTTTTATTGAAACCATACACTTCATGGAAATAAAATTTTTAAATGGAAAAGAAAACCTAACAAAATACAGTTTTGAATTAAAATGTATATCATCTTTACAAAACACAGAAATTTTATAAGTTACAGCGACTGACCTAGTTGTTGAAAGAACATGTTAGAGAGAGCCTGGAGTTGGAACACAGAGATGTTTAATACTCTGTAGCCTCAGTCTTCAGACACATACTTACCACTTACTCCCTCTGTAGAAATTATGCTGCAAATGTTATTGTGTCTAAATGCCTGTTGTCTTGTACCTCTGAAATGTCAGAGGCACAAATGAGGGAGCTGGCAGGCATGGGAAGCTGTGAGTGGTAACTGAAAGTGTGAGTGCCTCACATGGTGGTAAGATGAATATTTTGGTTTGAGACTGAAGATGCTGGAAAGTGATTAGTAAGAATCAGTTTCCTGGTAGTGTTGCTGGCTTATAATAATGCACCTATTTTGGAATAGCCTGTTCAGTTTTGCTATTTGCCTGTTTTTATAGTCGTTCCTATAATAGAGCTTTTTGTTTGGCTGTATAGTTGCAAGTTAAATCCATGAAAATGAATAAATCATGGTTCTGAAAATGAGTAGCATTTGACTATTAAAGTTGTCTATAAAATGCCAAAGCAAATAGTGGGAACATACTGTAAAAGTGAAAAGAGAGATGCCTGATAGGTTGCAGTTCCGAGCCACTGCAGCCTTTGATACTGGATATTACAGTACTATTTTGACACATTTACTCCTAAAGCATTTGACCTTTCTGTACCTGGAACGTACTTGCCTTGTTCCTTCTGCTTTCTGCACTAATAGATTTAAGATACTGTGGTACTTCAGCTGTACTCAGTTTCTGTAAAACACTTCTATTTTAAGGCCTTTTAGTTTAGTCTTTGTTCAAGAACATGATTATAACAAGACGATGCAGTTAAACATAGTTTTGTTCACATTATTGAAAATAAGTTTTGGCTGATCAGTCTCTGGAGTCAGTGAATAGGATGAATGGTTGGGATTTAGACTCATTACCTTGAGCCCGTTCATGTTGTTTCAGCAAGGCATGACTGACACAGTATTTTTAGGGTAAATACTTCTAACACAAACCCTATAAACTATGAAAGAGTTCTGTACACTGTAGGAAAGAGTACTGGGATGCATTTGACTTTCTAGCATGTGTAAATATTTACCATTTGGCTTTGTGTTTCTTCTTCTAGACATTACCCAAAACAGTCCTTCACTACAGTGGCTGATACACCAGAAAATCTTCGCCTGAAGCAACAAAGTGAATTGCAAAGTCAGGTAAATAATTCTTTTGTCTCATGAATATTGGAATGTCAGTCCACTTCTCTGTATTTTTCTAAGTAATATTAGTATTTCTTTGTATTGATATCTAGTAGCGCTCTAATTTAATTGTAAAAACATTTGTAGGTTGGTATAATACTGCAAAACTCAGGGTTTTATTTCTGATCTCACTTATACTAGTTACCATACAATTGTAAGTCCATTGACATCACTGGAATCCTTCATTTTCAACAGTTACAGAGTATCTAAGTAAGTTTTAATGTTTGTAACATTATAGCTCAACTGTATTGAGTCTGGCTGTGATGGAGTTAATTTTGCCCATAGCAGCCCTCAGAGTGCTGTGTTTTGTATTAGTAGCTGGAAAGTTGATAACACACCGGTGTTTTGGCTACTACTGAGCAGTGCTAGCACAGCATCAAGGCTGGCTCTTCAACATTTCTTCCCCTCACCAGTAGGCTGGGAATAAGCAAGATCTTGGGAGGGGACATGGCTGAGACAGCTGATGCAAAATGGCCAAAGGGATATTTCATAGCATATGATGTCTGCTCAGCAATAAAAGCTAAGAGAAAGAAGGAAGAAGGGAGGCATTCATTATTTATGATATTTGTCTTCTGGAGCAACTGCTACACATACTGAAGCCCTGCTTCCTGGGAAGTGGCCAGACATTGCCTGCTGATGGGAAGTAGAGTATAAATCTTTTGCTTTCCTTTCCTTCTGCGTGTGGCCTTTGTTTTTCCTTTATTAAACTGCCTTTATCTTGACCCATGAGGTTTTTTTTTTTCTATCTTATTTTCTGCCCCTTCCCCCTGCTGAGTCGGGGAGTGATAGAGCAGCTTGGTGGACACCTGGCATCCAGCCAATTACACTCAACCCAGAGGGTTCATTTGCCTTAGACAAACTGTCATTGTTCCCTTGCATCAAACTTAATCATAAAATATCTGTGTGATTAGCAAAACAATTAATTTGACATTAGCAAACATTTAGAAGCCTTTAATACTTGTCAACACTGAACTGACTGAATAATCCATTTACGGATCAGTTTATGGATCTGTTATGTCCTCTGTGATCTCATATGGAGCAGTTTTTAAACCACTTGTTATAAATATGTTATCAATCAAAACTTATGTAGGTTAATAAGAAATACATTGAAATTAAAATGTAAAAAGAAAAGGGAGGGGAAAAAAAAAAGAAGAAAATGGCAATGAAGACTTATGTGACCCAGACATGATGTTTGTTTACTATTACTACTTGGTAGTTCGTAACATACAATTCTTACTGATATTAATAACTAGATAGCTGCCCCCTCCACTCCCCGGAGGTTAATGGGTAAAATCAAAGGGGTGCTAAACATAAACGCTAGCACAGATAAAAGTGTTTTAAAATTCTTTACCATTTACCATTACAGTTATTCATTACAAAACTTGGAGAAATCCTTTCATGCTGAGATTCTGCTGTCTAGAAAGAGGAGAGCTTGTGGAATGTACATCTCCTCTTGACTTCAGTGGATTTTAGAGTGGAATTACTTTTGCTGTAGTTCAGTGGTTCTGTGTGCCATAGTTACCATTCTGTCACAGACTTAAGAGGAACTTGTAAACTATAGTTTTTGCAGGTCTGTTTAAAAGAAAATAAAGTTTAAGCCTACTATTTTCTTAGTGGTTTGATAGAAAATATTGTGAATCAGGAGAATAATCAAATTTCACTCCTCTTTCTGTCAGTTTTTCACTGGATTGTCTTGTGTATCTGTGCACGCACCTATGTGCACATGGATATTTTACGAATCTCAGGCCAAAACTTAAAGCAATCGGGTTTATGCTTGCCTGTGGCTGCCTGTGGCTACCTTTGTCTGTTTAGCCCCAGGGTACCAGTTACACCATGCGTGAGTTTGCCCGCTGGGGCTTTATAAGGATTCAGCTACACAAGTCTAAGGTCTCCCATGAAGGGCAGAGTAGAAGAGGAGCAGTCTGACTTTCTCACGCCTACATCACCTGCCTCAGGAACCTGCAGTGAAAAAAGCTGAGACAAGGATTTCAAACCTTGTGCTCAAAATTCTGTATTTTAACTTTTGTGACTCATGAGCCTTAATATAAAAGGCTGACAGGGAAGCCTCTAAAGCCATACTTTTTAAAGTACTGGCAAAAGACAGATTTGCCTGTATCAGTTGTCTGTCTTGACTGAATGTTGACTAACCCAAGGAATATGGTCTATTTCTAGACCCTATAAGACAAGTGACTTTATCTAACCTATTTGAGACATGCTGACATGGCACTTTGGAAGTGTAAGAAAACTTGTTCTGATATTTTTTTCTATTTGTAGACAGAGGACTTAGTGTTCTAGGACTGCATAAGTAGTATCAGCAAGAAAATTGGAGTTTGCTTATATATAAACTTGCTGCAACTATTTACAGTGCACTGGCTTAAAATGTTAGTAAGGATCTACTCAAAACTTGGAAATGGAGATAAACCCTTAGTTTGTACGATGTGCCTTTTTTTCAAGGTTGTTAGGCCGTAAAAGATTTGCAGTTGATGCAAACATAGTTCTAAATTAGAAGGCCACAAATTTACCTACTTGGAAGAAAGGCCATAAAGTTTCTTATCACAGTTTGCTTCATTGGTGTTGATGCACATCAAGACTGCATAAAGCAGCGTAGCCTTTTAATTGTTTTAATGCTGAAATAAAGATTCCAGGGACTTTTCATAAGCCAAGTTAAGTCTTGTAATAAAATAAAATGGTAAATTCTGAATAATTTCTGTAATATTGTGAAGAGTATAAGGACAGAGAAATTACCATGCTGAATCAGCCCTATTGGGTGTCTAGTCCGTTGTCCTGTCTTCTCAGAGAAGGTTGCAAGACTCCCAACTGAAGCAAATACATGATATATAACTTGTCATTGTTCAGGTCTCATCCTATTTCAGTGCTATGCAGTAGAAAAAAATATGTACGTGGTTCAAGAAAAGCCTTTCACACGAAACCAAACTTGGCTGGATGGAATCACATTACCCTTAATTCATCAGAGCTGATGAAGCCTTCTGCCAATACAGTGACAATTTGGGGTTGGACAAATTCTGTGTTAGGTAATGTAAAACATTATGTTAACTTCTGAGTAAGGAGAAATGCTTTTCTACAGTAATAGCTGCTTTCTAGTTTCTAAGTAAACATCTTTAATGCTTTTAGTTCTTAAGAGGCACAACCTTGTGTTTAACTGCACGACTCCAAGCGTCTTTTCAAAATCTGTAGCTTTAGAATTATTATTTATCTTACTCAGCAAAGCAGGAGGAATTAGTAAAGGAAACACTATTAAATATCGTATAAGCTAAAAGACTAGTGTTTTTGTAAATTTGTTGTTTTGATTTTAATTTAACCAGCAACTGACAGAGTTTTAAGTTGAAGTGCTGGTAGAAGTGCTGATAGAAGTGCTGGTAGAGTACTCTATCAAGAATCCATTAAGGTCAGCATAAAGAGCCAGGCCGTAGCATGACAAGAGCAAAACAAACAAAACCAAAATACTGTTTTCTGGAGGAGTCAATAGAAAATGCATTGCTCTTCAGATCACTTGAAAAATTATGTTGTTAACAAGCCAAAGAGCAACATTTAAAATCTTTCCAGAGAACGTTCTCCTACTATACAATATAATTTCAGAGCTTTTCCCTCCTTTTGCTTCCATGGGCTTTCATTCAACTCTGTAGTTTGAAGGAGACACAAATGCATTTTAGGAAAGGCTGTAAGATTGATTTACCATTCTAGAAAACTCCCCAGTTCACTGTGCCTCCTGACTGAAGAAAAATTAGTTTTAAGGTCTTTCATCCCCTAAATAAAGGGTATAGATGGGGATCCAGTGTCTTGAACAAGATTTTCCTTTATGCCCCTGTGATGAAATATCCCTGTCTTTACTTTGTTGGAGGTTAGTGCATTCTCTTACTTCATAGCATACAATGGATACCTTCCACATGCACTTGCCCCTCCTAGATGAGCTCAACTACAGAAGTTACCGATATGCTCATCTCAGCTATGTTTACTTAGGAATTGCCTTCATGTACCTTAGCTACTGATCTCTCTAACTCTATAACAGTGCAGATTGCTCAGTGGCCTTTAGTGCTTGTCTGTGGTAGATCAAAAGCAGCAACTCCAGTGTCCACCACATCCAGTTGAACTTGCAGAAAAAAACAGAGATGTTCTGCAGCAGTCCTTGTCAGGAAGGACATTGTAGTGTCGGATCAAAGGGGGGGCTGATGTTTAAGGTGGGTTCTCAAGCTTTAACTCTGTCTGAGGAAATCTACTTTCCAGTGAGTCTTGGGGAACTTGATACAAAATCATGGGTATTGTCCTATTGCCTTCTTGTCCTAGTCTCTGGTGACACAGCCTAAGGTTAGCCTCAGGTTCCTCTTGACCATTTCTGTCATCTTCTTTCTTGCCTGCTTGTCTTTGCCTCTCTGTTCCAAGAGTATGTGTTAGCAAATTTCCAGGCAGATTCTTTTTATTAGCTGTTTTTCTTGATTTGTTAAAAAGCTTTTTCAGTTTATGTGCTTTGCTCTTGTGAAGTCTCTGGAACGAACTGCCACAGTGAATGCTATAGGGGAACAAAATAGTGGATGAATTACTAAAGCAGACTTTTAATTGATTTCCTGGGGTACCCTGAGTGGGCTCATTGGAAAAGTCATGGAGAAAACGCTCCTTGGAGCTAGAGGCAAAGACAAAAATATCCTCCTTCAGCTGAAGAAAGGATGAAGAAATATGAGACAGCAAGCAGAGAAGCCTGGTTATAGCTTTATGGGTGATTTTGTAGGTTGTGCCAGAGGACCCTGGAATAGAGTTTAAAGATGTGATTTTTCCAGATAGCCATCAGGTGCTGATTATTTATCTGCTCCTCTCTCCAATTGTCCAAGGATTTGAACCCAATCCCCCATGTGTGTATGAAGAGAGGGGTGAGAGAACAAAAAGAGTACAGACTTCTCAGTCATCTCCTTGCTATTACTTCTAAATGAGAAGTCCTGGAGTAGCTGATTGCATATGTGCGTTAAATAAACTGAGACTTCCTGCAGGAAGTTCTCCCTTGCCCCCTGTGAGACCCTGCACAGTAGCATTTTGTAAATCATGCTCACCTACTAAATGTGATTTTTTTTTCGTCTTGTGATTTGTTCCTTCTTCTCTGAAGACTATTTAGATGACTTGTTTTATCTGCATGAGTCAAAGGCAAAAATCATTCATGATGTGAATAATACAAAGCTTGAGAGGAGTGCAGGAGGCAGAATGGATTTCAGTCTTCTGGGAAAGTGGTTGTCACCTCTTATGACTGTTATCTTGCTGGGTACTTGAGGGATTCTTTCTGTCTGCATTCTGTCTGTGTTGAACTGTGCTACCATGTATCTACACTGTTTCTTTGGTGTGGTTTTTTTTTTTTTTTCTTCCTGCAGTTACTAGACATGCTGTAAGATTCAGGATGTGACAGTAGTGCTTCCTCTCCTTTCCTGTCTGCTACTCCTCACTGTCACAGAGGCTGGACCAGCCTGTGGTCAGGAGAGACCAGAACATAAAGCAAAGACACCAGACAGTGTGTAGCACTGTAATAATTGATAAATGGAGTGGGAAGCAGAGAAGGAGTTTCTCTGTGGAATAAGTTGACTTATTTTTGTGTTACTGACACATTTGTAGCATCCTGAAATTCTTTGACTTCACAAGCAGAAATACCAATCTGCTGAGATGTAAGATATGATTATGGACTACTTTTTGAAATAGAAAAGAAGAATGGTTTGCTTTAGCTTTAAGTTGTTAAGTCTTAAGTCTGATTCCTGGTACTGTCTGCCTATCTTATGTTTTTTTTTTTTTTTTTAATTCTTTTTTTTTAATCTAATGTCATTGGCCTATATAATTAAACAGAATTTTGAACTAACTTCAAATGGTAATGTACTGATCAGTGTAACAAAAGTTACTTGTATGAAGGGGTTGGGATAATAGTATTTTTTGGTTTTCACTTGTTTATAAAAATAACTATTTTTTCTTATGATGCTGACTGTTATTTCCACTATCTTTTTTGGGCCAGATCACACCTTGAAAATCAGCTGTGTGGATAAAATCAATACATTCTCTTCCTTTTTTTGGAACCTATGTTATTATGTGTATCTGCATTTACATCTAAGGGCACAGTTACAAGTATCAGTGCCTGAGTAAAATAGCTGCTTCAGACCATTCTTTTTGTACTATTTCTTCATTTCTCTACAAAAAAATCTGCAAAGATGATGATGGAAGGAGCGCATTGCGAAGCAAAGATGAATACTTGCCAAACAGAGGAAATTTTAGATGGACTCACCCATGAGAATCTATGGAAAATGTTGACCTATCTAACTTTTCAGCTTTTCACTGTTGATTTGATGGTACAAAAGTAAAAGTGCCAGCATTTTTTTTTGCATTAGTGCTTGACCTGTTGTTAATATCCATGGTGATTTGAAAACCTGATGTAATTTGGTAGGGGAAAACCAGAACTGAACGACATTTAAGGAAGTGCAATACTGTATGCAGAGACTCGGAAGCAAGCAGCGCAAACTGTTCCTGCTGGCCAAAAAGTGATGAAGTCCGTAAAATACACAATCACAGGAGAAAAATCACCTCTCCCAGTGCCAAGACTCAGATGCAAAATGTATGAGTATAATGAGATCCATTTTTCTAGCATATGTTGATGAAGAAAAAAAACTTGTGTTCTCTTTCACATGTCTATTTCAGATGTACATAATGTTTAACTGTAAAAAGTGAAGAGTTAGTACATTTATATTCATAAATGACCTAGATGAGGGAAT
>NW_010337172.1:0-929 GCF_000700745.2 Antrostomus carolinensis | reverse complement strand
TTCTAGGGCGAGGAAACCAAAAGCAAGAACATTTCTCACCCATTCAAGCTATCCTTACATTTCCTATTAAAACCTTTAGGCTTAATGGCAAAGGAGAGGGAAGAAAGAAGAAAGGAGACACGAGCAGCCCCATCCCGGGCAGCCCCATCCTGGACAGGCCCGCAGAGGGAAGGAGCAGCTAGCACCCGCTGCTGCGCGATGGACCCGGGGCCAAGAGAAACCCAAAGACAGCACCACCCGTCCCAGGCACCGAGCCAGGCAAGGGGCTCTGCGAAGGAAAACAGGGAGGGAAAGGAGGAAGGAGAGAGAAAAAAAAAACCCAAAAAAACTCAACAACCCCCTCCCAGCACCCCTGCACTGGAACTTAATAAACAGCACCAGCCTGCAGGCACCTTTCAGAGAAACCCCTCTTCATTACTAGTGGGCAACTGTATTTTTATCCTGTGGCTTTCTGTTTTTGCAGACACATTCCAGCACGAAAGCAGAGCCAATCCACACCACTGAGCAGCAGAATTTATTTTAAGGGATGTTAACGTTTCCCTGAGAGGATGCTCTATTTGCATCAGCTGCAGGAAGTAAAATGTCAGGTGTGTTCCCACGTCACCCAGAGACACACAACAAAACGCACAACGCAAAGCCCACGCTTTTGTCTTGCAAATCTCTGCTCAGTGCACTGAAAAAAATAAAGAAAAAAAATTAAGAAAGAGGAGGGAAAAAGGGGGGGAAGAGAAAAAGAAAAGAAAGAAGAAAAAGGAAAGAAAAAGACAAAAGAAAAAAGAGAAAGAAAAAAGAAAAAGAAAGAGAAAAAAGAAAGAGAAAGACAAAATAAAGAGAGAAAAAGAAAGAGACAGGGATGAAAGAGAAATGAGAGAGAAATGAGAGAAGGGGAAGGGGAAAAAAGAGGGAAGGGGAAAGAAGAGGGAAGGGGA
>NW_010337171.1:0-836 GCF_000700745.2 Antrostomus carolinensis | reverse complement strand
AATCCCTGACATCCTGTGACTCTGTGATTCTGTGGAAAGGGACAGGCACAGTGCTGACGGGCTGTGGGCAGGAGCTGCTGCGGCTGGAGAGGCTGAGAAAGGTAAAGAAGATGAAATCAAAGACCATTCATCCGGCATCTGCCTCCCGCTGCAGCCCAGCGAGCGCCCGGCTCTGCGGGTGAGGAGGGATCCCTCCTGGCAGGCAGGATCAGGCCAGGCTGGCAGCATGCAGCGCGGGGTCCACGTGTTTCTCCAGCCTCATCTCCTCAGAGCAGGGGGACACACAGGTGTTCTCAGCCGGGCGGCCAGAGTCACACAACAGGGAGGAGGGAAGGAAAAGGAACCGTCTGAACTGTCAGGTTCTCCCCGCAGTGCCCAGAGCACGAGCTGTGCTGAGTCCTGGGCCCTCAGTCCCTGCTGTGTTTTTCTCCCATCTCTGTCCAGGCCTCTGTCCATTTTTTTTATTTTTCTTTTTTTGGCTCTTGCTGTCCCTCTGTCCTGCTGCCTCTCACTGTTTTCTCTTTCTCTCTGTCCCATTCCCTCTCCCATCCTTTCTAACTGTATCCCCCTATCCAGCTAGCTCTCCCTTCTTTCCTTTCTCTCTTCTTCAGTATTTGCTTTCTCCCTGTCTCTCTCTCCCACTGCCCATCACAGTTGGCTTTTTCCTGCACTGCTGTCCTGCTCTCTGTCCTTTTTTCTTTCCTCTGTTATTCTGCCACTCTCCCTGTGTCTGTTTTTTAATTCCCCCCTCTCTGTTCTGCAGCCCAGCCCAGCTTTTCTTTCCCTTCTTCATCTCTCTGTCTTGCTGCCCAAGAGAAATGGGGAGCAAAGTGATT
>NW_010337169.1:1015-1300 GCF_000700745.2 Antrostomus carolinensis | reverse complement strand
CAATCTGCCCCTGAACCCCAATATTTGCCCTAGACCTCTAAATTTTGCCCCAACCCCACCCAATTTAACCCAGACCGCTCCCAAATTTGCCCCTGCACCTCCAAATTTGCCCCTGCCCCCCCTTCCTCAAATTCCATCACCCAACAATTCCTCTTTACTTTTATTTTTGGTTCATGATGGGGGGGAGGGGCAGGATGGGGGCAGTCCCCAGAGGGAGGTCCCCCAACTTGAGAGAGGGGCCCCCAAACCCTGCCTGACCCCACCTGGGGGAAACTGAGGCCCAGC
>NW_010337169.1:0-531 GCF_000700745.2 Antrostomus carolinensis | reverse complement strand
ACACCGGGACATGGTGGGGTATGGGGACACAGGGGGACATGGAGACACATGAGGACACACATGTATGGGGACACACATGTGTGAGCACACACCTGGGGATGGGGACACACCTGGGGGGACACAGAGGTGCACATGGGGACACAAGAATGGACACAAGGTGATATGAGGGGACATGAGGGGTCTCCTGGTGATACATGAGGGGACACAAGAAGACATAGGGACACACAAGAGGGGACACGAGGGGACATGGGAACACACCTGGAGACACACAAGGGGACACAACGATACATGGGGACACTCACACTGGGATACACAGGGACAGAAAAGGGGATGTGGGGACAGACAAGGGGACACGCGGGGACATGCATGTGCACTGCCACAGCCCCCACCCATGCACACGTGTGTCCGGCCATCTCCTGCGCACGCACGTGGTGTCCCCACAGTGTCCCCATCCTGATTGTCCCCCTGTGTCCCCCATGTCCCCCTGTGTCCCTCCATGTCCCCATATCCCCTGTCCCCCATGCCCCCCAC
>NW_010337168.1:0-550 GCF_000700745.2 Antrostomus carolinensis | reverse complement strand
CCCTCTCTTTAAATAGCTGCCCTTGGCCAAGCCAGAGCTCCCCGAATGACCTTGAGCTCAGCAGGATGGAAAGGGGATGAAATTCAATAGCACAAGAGGCCAAGCCGAGGCTTTGGGAGGAGAGCTGGGCGCTCGCTGCTGGGCGGAGGGAGATGGGTGTCGCAGGGATGGGGGGACACCTGCTTGGGCAAGCCAGGCTTGGGAGGACATGGGCCAAGCCGTGCTGCAACCTGGGGACCCCAGGGTTTGTTCAAGTGCCCAAAGAACGCTTGCCCAGATGTAGGGGCAGCCTGGGCTCCCAGGGGGTCGGGGCAGCCATGCGAGTCCAGCTGACCCCTGGCAGGCAGGAGAGGTACCCAAACCACAGTTACCTGGGGAGCTGGCTGGAATGACTGTCCCCCCTTTTTGCAGGTGGTGCTGCCAGGGCTTGTGTTGGGCATGGCCTTAGGTACGGGGCAGTGCTCCCAGATTGTGGATGCTCAGCAGGAGGGGGTGGCTCACCCCATCTCCCAACCCTGCCCAGAGCCCCATGGGACTATCAAAACCCTAA
>NW_010337167.1:0-3320 GCF_000700745.2 Antrostomus carolinensis | reverse complement strand
CCTCAACAAACATGTGGTATCAGCAGAGACTTCTGCAGTGCTGTTAAACCCACGATTAAAGCATCCCAGGACCTTTACAGCAGGGATTAGAGCTCTGAAAACAAAAGTAATGCTACTGGCTACAGTAACATGAAACATCTCCTCAGAAACAGCCTTGCAGAGACACACTGTATGGGATGGCAACTCCTGCTCCAAGTTCAGGCCCCACACACTGTCAGTGCCCCGCTGTCACCCACAAACCAGCCAGGTCTCCCCCACCTGACCCCTCCCTCCTCACAGCCCTTAAGCAGAGGGTCAGAACTGGACTGATCAGGATGGGCTCACCTGGAGTTCCTGGAATAGGCTTTCCTGTAGGGAAGGGGTAGCTTCAGCTGGCATCTGCAAAACAAGAGAACCATCAATCCTGACAGCCAGAGAGCAGCAAAGCCTTGTCTTCAAATAGAGAAAATGACATTTTGTCTAAATTTGAAATTAATTTAGCTGTAATGGAAGATGTCAGCAACCCTGGAGAATGAATCCACCATTGCCTTCAGCCCGTCCTCAAGGAAGGAGGATCAGTCTGCTCAGTCATTTCCAAAAGTGTCACTGAGCTGACCTGGGAGAGCTCCCACATCCTACCACCAGCCATCAGAGGTTCATCTGAGGTGAGAAGCTGGGAGCAAAGCCCTGGCAAGACAGAGTACAGACATGGAAACAACACACTCAGGGAAGCTGATCAATACAGACATGTGCATTAGCAGATCTCCCTGACTCTGCTGCCACACCTGAGCATGACAAGGCAGCTCTGCTTAGCACCATATCACACTCAAAGAAATGGGAGAGCAACATTTCAGCTTCCACTGGGAACACACATCTTAACCTCAAAGCAGAATAATCCCTAACTTGTGGGTTGGCAGTTATGGCTAGAGTCACATGCAGACTATGAACATAAGACCACAGCTGGGATTTGAAGTAAATAAACATTTGAATTCAGCCTCCTGTTCCCCCAGCAACTGTCACTCCGTGTCCTGTGTCTGATCCAACACCACATGAACAGTGAGAATTTCCTCCCTGCACGGACACAGGAGTTGGGTTGTGGCAGCAGAGAACGATTTCTCATTTTTTTCCAGGGGCAGGCAAAGCTCAGGTCTGAACTTCACCATTTCTTTAAAGCAAAGAAAACTACAGAAAAGTACACCAGGAATCCCAGTAACATCCAGTTCATAAGTCTTCTTACACCAAACACTTGAAACAGCTGCATTCCTCCCAGTACCTGAAGGGGCTCCAGGAAGGCTGGGGAGGGACTTTGGCCAAGGGCAGGGAGTGACAGAACAAGGGGTGATGGCTTGAAAGTGGCAGAGGGGAGATGGAGCTGAGATGTAAGGAAGAAATTCTTTGGTGTGAGGGTGGTGAGACAGTGTCCCAGGTTGCCCAGAGAAGCTGTGGCTGCTCCTCCCTGGAAGTGTTGAAGGCCAGGTTGGATGAGGCTTTGAGCAACCTGGTCTAGTGGAAGGTGTCCCTGCTGATGGCAGGGGGGTTGGAACTGGATGAGCTTTAAGGTCCCTTCCAACCCAAACCAGCCTGTAATTCTATGATCTTACAGGTTAAAAGGGATAGTATTAAACAGAGATGCTACCTTTCCAAAGAGCATCCAACATAGGAGAGAGAGAGAATCCATGCATCATGTATTATCATTGTGTAAAAAAAAAAAAAAATTAAAAGAAAAAAAAATCAGTAAGCTATAATAGAAAGTGCACTCAGAGGAAAACTAAGGCTCAAGAAAGCTCTAGGGAGATAGACAGCTTTCCAAAAGTTACAGAGGGCTATGAAATATGAAGTCTTAATTAAAAGACCTTCAAAGTCCCAGCCATCCAAGAGTAAGCCCTTAAAATGAGAACACTTACTAAAGGCTTTTAAATTGTAAATGATCCTTCCTCTTGAGGAGGATCTGAGGAGCAGTGAAACCAAGCTGGGTCCTACAGAGCAGTGAGAGGCCAGGCTTTGCAGGTGTGCTGGTCAATGGCAGGCATGAAAACACAGAGGTGCCCAGCACTTACCCCTTTTCCTGCAGGGTGACAGTCCGAGGTGAGGTGCTCCTTCCCAATGCACCTTCAGTTGCAGGGTCCTCCTTTTTGCTGGACTCTCCCAGGAAACCACAACTTTTCTTCCCTGCATCAAATAACTGCTTGCCAGCAGCTACAGAGTTCTTTCCCTCAGCTGAATCCCCTACGGAAAAGCTTTGGTGCTCATTCAGGACAGATATGGAGAAGCCAGAAGTCTTTTGAGGTTCAGTTGGAGCACAGACCACTCTGTCACTGCCACCAGTTGCTGTCCTATGACTCCTTCCTTGTTTGCAAGCCACCCCTTTTGAGGAGCTCTTCCCAGTTGTCCTGGGACCTTGAGAACCACATCTGTCTGGGGCTTTCCTTTGCAGTTTTTTCACATCTGGGTCAGTCCTGTAAGGGGCCCTTAGCTGGTATGGAGAGGGTTTCTTCAGAGAGGCAGGCTTTTTGCTTACAGCTCTCACCTTTGTGCTCTCAGGAACATCCTCAACAGGTGCAGGCACTTGCTGCTCTTCAGCTTTCTTGGGAGCAGGTCCCTCACCTGCAGATTTCTCTCCTGTAGCTCCCTGGGTTTCTAATGGAGTTTTCAAGATGCTTTTCCTGACTTTCAGTGCCTTCTCTAAGGCCCTGTTCAGCAGTTCCAGCTCCTCCAGCTCCCTGGGCGAAGGCTTGTTCTCTGCAAGAAGAGAAGACATATTAGAAGGTCCAAACCTGGATCTTCCCCATTTGTCTCTATACTGACTTGCTCTTCCAGGTGTCTCAGAAGGAAACAAACCCACTGAATGGTGTATTTCAGCCACACTCCCACAGTAACTCCAAGAGGATGCAGACAGGCTCACAGGCTCAGGGCCTTGAAGACCCAGGGTGGATGGGAGTCACAGGAGGAGACAGTTCTCCTGAGTCAACCTCCCGTTTATCAACAAGTGACAATCACCGTGTCTGGGTCAGGCCCACAGACACCCATCGCTGGCCTCGTTACCGTGGCACGACTCTGAGCTAACAACAAGGAGGAGAGCAGGAGGATAACGGCAGAGGAGGGCTTCGGGTCGCTGCAGAGCCCCGGGAGGCACAAGGACGCCGGCTCAGCCCCGGTGAGGCCCAGGGCCGGTGTGACACGGGGGGCACCGGGCCGGGAAGGAAGCGCTCACCGTGTCCGCTGCTGGGGCCGGCCCCGGGCTGCGGCTGCTGCTCCTCCTCCTCCTCCTCACGGTCCCTGGGGGGAGAAACACAGCGCCCAGGGCCGGCATTGCCGTACGCCGAGGGGCTCCGCGGCCCCCA
>NW_010337166.1:0-1034 GCF_000700745.2 Antrostomus carolinensis | reverse complement strand
GTGTCCCCAAACCCCTCACTGTGTCCCCAAACACCCCACCATGTCCCCAAACCCCTCACTGTGTCCCCAAAACAGGGTCAGGGGGTCCCCAAACCCCTCACTATGTCCCCAAACCCCTCACTGTGTCCCCAAAACAAGGTCAGAGTGTCCCCAAACCCCTCACTGTGTCCCCAAAACAGGGTCAGGGTGTCCCCAAAGCCACCGTGTCCCCTCTGCACCCGCTGTGTCCCCCCGTGGCCATGACATCCCTGCTCCCCGTGTCCCCAACTCCGGCGCCCCAATGTCCTCTGTCCCCCTGTCCTGTGTCCCCACATCCCATGTCCCCATGTCCTGCATCTCTCTGTCCCCCTGTCCTGTGTCCCCACGTCCTGCATCTGTCCTCTGTCCTGTGTCCCTCTGTCCTCAAGTCCTGTGTCCCCAAGAGCTGTGTCCCCTTTTCCATGCCCCCATGTCCTACGTCCCTCTGTCCTGTGTCCCCAACTCCTGTGTCCCTCTGTCCTCAGGTCCTGAGTCCCCAAGTCCTGCATCTCCATCCCTGTGTCCCTCTGTCCTGTGTCCCTTTGTCCCCATGTCCTGTGTCCCTCTGTCCTGTGTCCCCCTGTCTGTCTGGTGTCCCCATGTCCTGCGTCCCCACATCCTGTGTCCCCCTGTCCTGTGTCCCCAGGTCTTGAGTCCCCATGTCCTGTGTCCCACTGTCCTGTGTCCCTCTGTCCTCTGTCCCCAGGTCCTGAGTCCCCAAGTCCTGCATCTCCATCCCTGTGTCCCTCTGTCCTGTGTCCGTGTCCCCCTGTCCTGTGTCTATGTGTCCTGTGTCCCTGTCCTGTGTCCCTCTGTCCCCTGTCCTGTGTCCCCATGTCCTGTGTCCCTCTGTCCCCCTGTCCTGTGTCCTCCTGCCCTATGTCCATGTGTCCTGTGTCCCCACATCCTGTGTCCCTCTGTCCTAAGTCCCTGTGTCCCCCTGTCCTCTGTCACCAAGTCCTGCGTCCCAGTGTCATGCATCCCCGTGTCCCTCTGTCCTGTGTCCCCAACTCCTG
>NW_010337165.1:0-7220 GCF_000700745.2 Antrostomus carolinensis | reverse complement strand
TTCAACATACAACACCATGTGTGATACTTGAGCCATTCTTTCAGCTCTTCCCTGAAACACTGTGGTTTTTTTTTCCCTTCCTAGGTTTCCTTCTTTGAAATGGTGCCCATCTCAGCTGTTCTTACAAAAACCAAGCATGCCTTTTTAAACACACCTTTACACAGGCTAAACACTACCTGCTAACACAGCAGCCATGGCCTGCCCCAAAGCATCCTACCTTCCTTTCAATTTGATGGAAAAATTGGTATGTGGACCCCCGAGAGTATAAAGGTATAAAACTGTCACCTACCTGCTGGGATCTGGGTTTTGTGTTAAGGCTACATAGGCTTCGTTGTTGTGTCCCAAATCCAAGTGATGTTTGAAGATACAAGTCCTCAGAGTAGCCTGAGAACACCAAAGAGCACAAACCACCATGTTTTGAGTTATACAACTAAAAATAAATCCCTGTGTAAGCTCCCTGAAGGAATATGCTGATGCAAAAGAAGTGACACCTACCTGGCTCCTCCAGTCATCTGCTGATTCCATGATAGCCAGGGTGGCCAGTTGGATGACCAGCTCTGGTAAACCCACCATGTCCAACAAGCGCAGAACCTGGAGAAAACAAGCACTGGCTGCAGCAGTACTGAAGAATGGGTTGGGTTGATGAGAGGGGGTTTGTTTGCTTCCCCCCCCCCACCCCTTTTTTTAAGAGCTACTCTTGCCCCTACTAACCAGCAGTCAAAAGATCTTGCCAATGTTTCTAAGTGACTAGACTGAAAAAGGAAAGATTTTGGTAAGTCGCAGAGATCAGAATCAAATCCCAGCACAACTGGTCCAGGCTTTTCTGGAGGATTCATCTCTGCACATGTGAGTTTTCTGAAATGTTCAGCACTGATGGTTACAGCAAACCCCTGTGACAGAGAGGGAAATAATTCTGTTCCCAAGGATGCACGCAGCTGTATCAGAGAGGGAAGTTCCCTCTCCAAGGGCACCTGACAATCCTTGTGTTTTCTGGATTTTAAAAATCAGGGAATCCCTTACAACAAGCCCAGGTCCAAGCCTGCAGCCTGTCTGAACGATGGCATTATGCAAGAAGAAAGATCCTATCTCCATTTCAAGACATTCATTTTAATTTGCCTCAAAGCTTAATAACCTTCCCCTTGAGCAGCGTCTTACATCTCGCCTGGACACGTCAGGCTTCTGCCTCCAGCAGCTGGATCTCACCCTGCCTTTTTCTGCTGGATAACAAAGTCTTCTGCTCTCAGGGAACTAAGAGGTGGAAAGCACCTAGCTTTCACACCACAGTCACCTCGGCATCACCCCCTCAAAGAAAGTAACCAGACTACACTGAGGTTTCACCTCCAGAAAATAGTGTATTTTCAGTCTCAAGTCATGTCCCCAAAAGCTGGGGTCCAAGCAGGAGCTCCCTCTCCAAGCAGGAGCTCCCTCTCCAAGCAGGAGCTCCCTCTCCAAGCAGCAGGATCTGTGTGGAACGACTCGGTGCCAATTTACCTTGTTGTAGTACTGCAGGCGTGGAGTGGAGACAATCTCACCCTCCTCAGGTTGGATCAGCCTGTCCAAGAACTCTTCTCTTCCCACCTCTGATGCAGCTTGGCAGAAACAATCCAAAGCCTAGAAGCAGAGCAGAAAGCAGCTTGCGTGTGTCCCTTGGGGACTGACCCAGCCTGCTGTACCGCTGAGAGGACAGCGCTGCCGGTTCCAGCTCCAGCATAGGAGACCTGCTGGCTCCAATCTAATGAGAACTTCCCCAAAAGCAGATCCCACCATCCCACTCCCATCCTTTACCCAAAGGAAGCAGAGCTCGAGATGGACATTTCCTGACTTGCACTTAGAATCACAGATGGGTTTGGGTCGGAAGGCACCTTTAAAGGTCACCTAGTCCAACCCCCCTGCAGTGAGCAGGGACATCTTCAACCAGATCAGGAGGTGAAGGCTTTACCTTGTGTCCCTCACCCATGACAAGGTAGCACCGGCCCATCATGAAGCAGCAGGAGCCCATGTTCACGTGGCACCATGGCTGCAGCAGGCGAATGTATTCCTGCAGGAGAGGAGGAACAAGAGTTTCTATTCAGGTCACCACTCACTCATGACGTGTAGGAACCCAGTACCAGAGGAAGGGTTAGGTCTCTAACACCAAAGCACTATTTTGGTGGCCCCTTTTGCTGCAGAGCTCACACAAATCCCACTCTTCCAGCTTGAGGGTTGGTTTCTCCAGTCCCAAAGTCCCCTCAATGCACAGATGAGGAAACATCCCCCATGTGCTCCTGGGAAATAACCTGCTTTGAATAGAATCATGGAAGGGTTTTGGTTGGAAGGGACCTTAAAGCTCATCCAGTTCCAACCCCCCTGCCAGCAGCAGGGACACCTTCCACTAGACCAGGCTGCTCAAAGCCTCATCCAACCTGGCCGAGAACACTCCCAGGGAGGAGCAGCCACAGCTTCTCTGGCCAACCTGGGACACTGTCTCACCACCCTCTAAGTGAAAAATTTCCTTCTAATATCTGACCTAAATTTTCCCTCTCTTAGTTTAAAACCATTTCCCCATGTTGGATACCGAATAGCTCCAGTGTCTGTACAAAGCACCTTTGAAACAGCACTCAACACCCCCCAAAAATCAGACATGAGGTTCTCTACAACCACTTCAAGCTGTTGGGAACTACAGAGGCAACATCACCACGGCGTACACAGAGCCTGACCAGGAGTGAGCATGTGTGGAGGCAGCGGGAGAACAGTCAGAGCAGGCGTTAGAAGAGCAGTATCCATGCAGCAGGGCAGGAGAGGGAGAGCAGCCAAGGAAGACCATGGATTACAGCATCAAACTGACAGGCACGGGGTGGAGCGCTGGCAACAGCAAGGACATATGGCCAATAAAGCCCTGAGACGGACACCAGCCAGGGTGATACGACTCAACCTGGCCCCGTGCCTGCTCTGTCAGGATAATAAGGGCTGCCAAGTGTCATCGCCCAGCAAGAAGCGGCTAGGAGGCATGATGGAAACTCAAAAGCTGGCATCCCTTGTGCCTGGGAGACTGGTCTATGCTCTTCACACTGGGAGAAGCAGAGATGTCCCACTAGCAGGGCTTTGGGATTCAGTGGAAAAGCAGGATGAGAAGCCAGGAACTGGAGGAGAAGCCGAATTTCACTGGCCAACCTGAATTTTTACGTGTGCGTAAGCCACCAGCACATATGCCTCACCGACCACAGCCACTGGTCCACTCAAAGCCACGTGGCAACGTATCCTCTGAGCCTGGATTCACCCACCAGATTAGTCAGCTACAACAGATAAATCCCACCCCAGGCTTGCTCAACAGCTTGTCTTACAGAGTAAGTGACAAGGAGAGGTTTGGCCCTCGTCCCAGGCCAGTGCTTTGGTCACTAGACCTCCTCTGTGCCCGCCTGTTACTTGCAGGGTGCTCCTTGTATCTCCACCTCTATTTGGGTCACCATCACACTCGCACTCACAGCAAATCTGGTGTTAACTCCCCGAGGTCAACACACTTAATCCGAGTTTACGTGAGCGACTGGGATCAGCAAGTGCAGCAGAAGGTAGCGGGGAGGAGGAAGAGCTCAGTTCCTGCAGAGATAACAGTCTCGTATCTCCTCGAGGGGGGACACCAGTGAGGCGAGAGCAATGCAAGGAAATTCAAAGCGTGCTGGCGCCACGAGAGCGCACACATGCCAGGAGGCAGAACAACTGCTGCCCAAACCATCCTGGCATTTCCTGCCTCGAAAGCTCCACAGATTTAACATTCTTCTCAGCAGCAAGATGAACACAAAAGAAAGTAATTTCAGCCCCCAGGTGTAAGGGGCTGTGAGAATAAAAGGTTCTGCTAAGCACAGGAAAAAACATCTCAGTAATAACAGCCTGCCCAGCCCTGCCTGCCTCCAGGACCTGCCATCAGTCGGGGGATGAAACGCGTCACGTGGCGCTGCAGACAAGACAGCGTGTGGTTCAGAACTAGAGCACAAGCAGCTACAACCTCCAAGCCCCTGAAGAGCATGGGAAGAAACGGTGAAGAAACAGTGGTCTGAAATACAGCACTCTCTGGAGACACCTGGAAAAGAGTAATTCACTCACCCCACTACCAGGATGTGGGGAGTGCAGCCAGGGAGGGAAAAATGATGGATGCTTCTTACACCATTTTTTATTAGTAAGGACATTTAAGAAATAGATGAGCCCTCCTGAAATAGAATCACAGAATCCTTGTATGTTGTGAGTTGGATCCAGAAGGGTCATTGAGTCCAACTCCTGTCCCTGCACAGGACAATCCCAACATTCACACCATGTCCCTGAGGGCCTTGGCCAAATGCTGCTGCAATCTTGTCAGGCTTGGTGCCATCAGCACCTCCCTGGGGAGCCTGTTCCAGTGCTCCACCACCCTCTGCCTCAAGAACCTTCTCCTCATGGCCAACCTCACCCTCCCCTGCCACATCTTCCTGCCATCTCCTCTGCTCCTGGCATTGGTGATTTCTAACAATTCTCCAAAAGAATCACTCTCTTATGTTCATTTCACATGCAGGACAAACTTCCAGCCCATTATCTCCAAAAGAGAGACATGGGAGGAGAGTGCTTGGGAAGATCAGCTCATGGATCTGGAAGTGTTCTCGGCCAGGCTGGATGAGGCTTTGAGCAACCTGGTCTAGTGGAAGGTGTCCCTGCTGCTGGCAGGGGGGGTGGAACTGGATGATCTTTAAGGTCCCTTCCAACCCAAACCATTCTATGATTCTATGATTCTATGTCCAAGCTCAGAGAGCAGCAAGCAGGAGAAAGCAGAACAAACTCCAGCGAGTGAAGAGATGATGTTTTGGGTGGTTTTTTCGAAGCTCACGCTGTGTCACACCTCTGTGCCAGCCACAGTGCAGACCTGCTGCTGGAAGAAACCCACACGTGGAAAGAGCCCATCGCTCTGCCCCGTTCAGCTCCCGTGAGAGCACCAGTGTGAAGAACTCACCTGCAGCTGGGTGTACTGACAGCTCCCCATCAGGCACTCCGGGAAGAGGAAGCCAGGATTGCTGGGCCAGCTGAGCAGAGGTTAAGGAACACGGGACAATCCAGTCAGGAGAGCTCAGAGAACTAGTCTGAAAGTTGGCATGCCTCTCCCGCTCAGTTTGTGAGGGGAAAAGGAGAGAAGATTAAGCTGTTCTTTATACAAGTCATTATTCTGTAATAAGATTTATCCATATTAGAACAAAACCATTAGTCCATCTAATCCACAACCGCCCAAATCTTGTTACCCTTCCAAATCTCCCAGCATCGCACCTCGCTAAGTCAAGTTGCTAGAGCCCAGGGGCTTAAAATCAAAACCTCAAATCCAACCTAAACGGGATGGATCCTGGGAAATCTTAAAATACCCACAAATCCCATTAACACCAACAACAGTCACTTGTTCAGGAGACTTGTCTTCAAAATTTGGGTGTGGAAAACATTGATTTTAGAACTGTGGAAGGCTCAGGGGTGGAGAAGGCCAACTCAGAGCCCCCCAAGCACTCCAAACCTTCCTGCTATCCCCCACCCTCCTCCCACAGACCCACTGATGCTCCCAGCCTCAGGACACGACCTGCAGCCTCTGTGTAATCTCAGGCAGAGGGCTCTGGCATCACCATGCCAAACGGAAACTGCTCCAGGTCACAGCCCGGCGAGAGCGAGCACCTCACAGTGGATTTACAGCCAAGGATACAGCAGTGGCAGAAAGTCAGACACTACTGCAGTGATGAGATGGGGCCAGTTCAAACTTGTTTCAGCCAAAGAGGCATTTGGTTGCAAGAAGAGTCGAGATATGATGTGTTTTCTGGCCACTTCCTGAAAGAACAGCTCCACGATTGTTTGAGGACCAGAGACTAAAAATATAAGTTAAAGAAGAGTGAGAAGAGACTAAAAAATAAGTTAAAGAAACCGTGCCGTGCTCATCAGCCCCAACATCACCAATTAAGTCAGAGCAAAACAATAAGGCACGTTCAATATTCAAACTTGTTGGTTTTGGATTTCTCTTGTTGTCTGGTTAAGTCAGAGGGAGTAGCAGGAGATCAAAGAGCCACACAGTGCAATGTTTATTAATCACAACTCGATTATTTAACACACACATACAAATAAAAGGGCTGTGCTCTCTCTCCAGTTGTGCAGCTTTCCAGCACCAGTGAGTGCTTTTTGCAGGGCAGGGCTGAGGGAGTGCTGATTTGGCTGTCTGGGCTCTGGTCAAGTGCCTCTCTCCTCATTCCAGCACCCAAAGCAGTCCAGTCTCCCATCAGCTAAATGTTCTCAACGCCTCTCCTCGAGCTGCCACCTCCTTTCTATCTTCCTTACGTTTCACATATTTTCCCTGAAGCACAGCAGCCAAACAGGACTTTCCTCACGAGCGGGCCAAGAAATAACCCACGACACTGGCAAACACAAAGGATGTTTTCAATCTGGCTTTTCATGCACTGACATTTCCATCCAGGCAACTGCCCCCCTGAACCGAGACTCACTCAGGGAGAGCTCGGACTCTGAAGATCACAGTCTGCTTACAAAGAGCACAGATGCCTCAGGCTTGTCAGCAAGCGGAGGAAATTCCTCCCCAGCTCACAGCCCTTCACACGTGGCACTGCTGCCTGCTTCTCACTGATGTTCTCACAGAATGGCCTGGATTGGAAAAGCCCTTGAAGCTCATTGAGTCCAACCATGAACCCAACACTGACCAGTCCCCTATGACTAACCCATGTCCCTCAGCACTGTGTCTACACGACTCTTCAATCCCTCCAGGGATGGGGACTCCACCACTGCCCTGGGCAACCCCTTCCAATGCCTCAGAACCCTTGCAGCAAAGAAATTCTTCCTCACATCCCATCTCAACTGCCCTGGCCACAACTGGAGCCCATTTCCTCTTGTCCTGTCCCTTGGTTGAACGGACCAATTCAAAATTCTCAGCTCTCTCTGAAGTGTTTCAGCCTGGAAGTGCCACGCAGACGAGTTACAGCAGGCTCCTACCTCTGCATTTTCTCCCCTACCCTGCTCACCACCTCCCTCTGTAACCACTTCAAGGTACTCATCCTCCTAATTAAGTTCCCTTATATTCTCCCTCATTAGGATTTCTCTTCTGACACAGTCACCCAGAGCATGTGTCTCTGCAGCAGCTCTTACAGCGTGAACGTGTTTTCAGCTGCAATTTCCCCCTCGGCTGTGATCAACACTCATGTCTGAACTGCAAAGTGCTGGAAGCACAAGCATGTTTTGGGGAAGTATTT
>NW_010337164.1:0-505 GCF_000700745.2 Antrostomus carolinensis | reverse complement strand
ATCCCCTGCCCACTGTCTCATGGGGCCCTGACAGCACCCCCCTGTTTTGGGGTCCTCAAGGAGGCTCTCCAGCCAGCAGCATCAGAGGGACTCCTGGATGCTGAGCCCCATCCTGGGGTCCCTTCCCAGGGATGCTGGCTCCCTTCAGCCTCCACCCCTGAGAACCCACACCCCCAGCCCCCCTCCTTCTTCTTGCACTGGGATGGATGGTTGGATGGAGAGACAGATGGGAGACGGTTGCTGGGACTGGTCCCTCCTGCACAGTGCCACGTAACCATCCCTGTTATCTCCTGGTTCCCCCCATATCCCCAGCAGTACCTGTAGCCCTCAGTGCAGCGGCAGGGGTCACCTCGTCCAGGCAGCGGGCGTTGTTCTGGCACCGGTGGTCCTGGCAGTCGTCGAAGTCCTCGCTGCAGTTGCTCCCCACATAGCCGGGCGCACACTCGCACCTGGGGCAGGCGCGGGGCTCATGGCCACCCCTCCCTTCCCACCTATGCTGGTGGGC
>NW_010337163.1:6468-13939 GCF_000700745.2 Antrostomus carolinensis | reverse complement strand
ACACATATTTTTTCTTCAGCAAGTGCTGGTACTTTATGTGATGCTATAAAGGAAGAGTGAAAGGTTGTAGACTCTCTCGTTATATGGCTAAGAGAACAGCTGAGACACATCGATCCCAGATAGCCCCTCAGCAGGCCACCAGACTCCAATCACTGACAAGACACCCTTATACCACAAACACAAAGGCTTTGATCTCCACTGAGAGAAGAAAGCCAAATCCATGTGGACGTCTAGCACCAGGACAGAAAGAGAGACACACGTGGCCACTACTGGCCACAATTGATAAAGTCTACCAAAGAGACAGCATTAGAAAGGAGTGCTTCAGTGCCAGTGGAGGATTAGCTACCTGCTCCAAACGTCCCCCTTCCCTTGCCCTCATACCTGCCATTCAGGAAGTTAAAAATCTCAACTAACCTGCAAGTAACGTGGGTGAGCCAAGACTGTGCCACAGCCTTCCATCTCACAGCGGACATACTGTATCGGAGGCTTCTTCCTAGGAAGTCAGTAAGGAAATGGGCAGAGTGGTTATCTGATGCACCTGAAGCCAGGGCAGCAGCAAGATAAATGAGTGCGAGTGCAGCTCAGTGATGTGAGAGCAAAGGATTACTGTTCCAATATTCCTGTTTGGGCTTTGCTGATAGACGCTCTCTCCAAGAGTTCCCTCCACTGCTAGCACTACTTGAGGGCTCTCCCCAGAGCTAGGAAAACCCCAGGAGACACAGAGCTCCCAGAACCTTATTGCTGGGCAATGCCAGGCTAGTGATCAACTCAGAAAGCGGGGATGGGCTGGTTCAGTCAGGAGAAATCAAACCCACATCTACAGGGAGAAGGAAAAGAGGGAAGTCAAGGCATGCTTCTATTTTTTTTTCCTTTTAAGGCAGATTTCTGTCCTGTGCAAGAGAGATGGCTTTGAGACAATCAACATCTCTGTGTAGGACACAAAGGAAGCAAGTCTTCAGAACAGAGCTGAGTAGAGAGGAACACTTACCTTCTCTTGGGCAGCCTTGGGCTCTTGTCATCCTTTCTCCTCCTTCCTCTCCTGTAACAGAGTTACAGAAACACAATTGCAAGAAGCTTCTTTACATTGGCAGTGGGCAGAGTTTTTGAAGTGTACGCTATAAAGCAGGAACATGCTATAAGAAATAACACAGAACTCTTCTACGCTTTTAGGCTGAAAAGTAACACTGCACCTGGCAAGTCAGCCGCTCTGGCACGTCAGCCGCTCTGGCAAGTCAGCCGCTCTGGCAAGTCAGCCGCCTGCTCTAGATCAAAACGCCTGAAGAGTTTCTACTGAAATGCTCTTTTAATAGATGGGCAGACTCCCTGAAGAAGTTAAGTAACCAGGCCTGCATGCAAACTGTCCCTGCATTTTGCAGAACTGCCACATCACACAAAAGACCACTCCCTGTAGAGCTGTAGTCCCCATGTTTCTGATACCTGGGTGACACCTTTTTTTTTTCTCCTGCATGACATTTGGTGGCATATGGCAGACCTCAAAACACCCTGCCCACATAGGCAGGCTGCAGCTGCATGACTACCTGCTAGGTCTAGCGTACAATATGTTTTGGAACATGGTTGCCTAGCTCACGTGTGTCTCAGCCCACCATTCACAACTGTACACATACCAGTAAACAGGTATCAGACAGGAACAGCCCAATAGACCGTGGTTAGAAATTACCCACTCTTCTGCCACAATAGAGTGAGGAAGGGCTATTTTTAAAATTCTTAATCAGACATCACACGCTCCACATTTTTTCTTTTAAACCTGCAACTGTCCAAACAACTTGCAACCTTATAATTAAATTCATCCTTTTCCAGGCTGCACAACAGCACACGAGATTCTGCTCTGCTAGATTTCTGACAATTAGCACACTATTGCCTCATTAGCTGCAAGCTCTAGAAAAATCAATCGAGGGCAAGTTAGAGGCAGATTCAGAGGAAGGTAACATTCTTGAGAAATAAATGCTTCATGTGATTTGCTCTCACAACCCCTCCCATTTCCTAATGCATTTTTTATAAACGTGTAATTTTGCCAACACAGTCCAGAATTGATGGTGCACCCTATTTCCTCTGTTCTGTTGGGTAACATTTCACACCATGTGAAAAACCTCAATCTGAATGACTGTGAAGAACAGGATTAATGATCTTGCAGGTAGCTATTTTACAGTCCCCTGATTTATCTATAGCAGCTTATACACCTGTCAAGACAAAAATCTATGCTCTTCCTGAGCAGACTTATGCTTACATGTAAAATGCACCCTCCCAAGCAATAGCTCTGCCCAGCTCATCGTGCCTGCTTGATCACATTGCTGCAGAGAAACTTAACAGTAGATTGATGAAGCCTTTTCTAGACTGTACTGAGACAACTTTATTGACAGCAAGACCATGCCAGTAACATGCTGAACAGGCACTGGGCATTCGAGCCAAGCCTTCAGAAGAGGTACAGGTTTTATTATGCACAAAAGCAGTGTCTGATCCAAACAACACAACCATAAGCTTCAGAAAGTCATCTCTAATAGAAAAAAAAGTTCTCAAAATATCAGCACCCTTATTCTTCTCCAATGTAAATCAGCTCTGAAGCAGTTTAGAAACAGCAAGAGAAATTAAAACAAAGGTGTGCAGAGGCCCACATCACAGACCAACAGAAGGAGCCCCATTTGTTCCAACTGCTCATAGAGGAGCCAAAGTACACAAACAGCTTCCCTCCCCTATCCCAAAATAATGGTTTTGACAGAGATACATAAATCCAATCTACCTTAGTTGCCAGAAGGAAAGCTTCAGTGTTGAGTTGCAGTGACAATATATCCAAAGGTTTTGAGTCTCTACTCAAAGAATGATTGACTGACTAGGCAGCAAACTCTGTTTTTTTTTTTCATTTCTCCAAAACAAGGGAGAACACAGCTGTTTTTCCTGAGCTGTGCTGTTACTCCCAAACATACAAAGAGGACACTCACGACATGACACGTACAAAGTATTCTCACGTCTGCCCCTAGGCACACAAGACAGGAGGTGCTGCTTTCTCAGACTGGCTTTGTAATACAGTCTAATCCACTTCAGACATCACAACAGAAACCAATTTTAAGAATGCTCTCAAGTATTTCACACTGTGTGGCCATATCCAGGTAGGCTGACTAAACCACAGTATGGAGAAAACCCCATCAATTCTTCTCTTTTTCCTTGCCAAACATGTACAAGATAGTAGGAAGCAGGACTTCTATAGAACAAAAGGCTCTTCTCTATTATCTTTCAGGCTCAGAGGAGGAGAGGGGAAGCCAACAACAACAAAACACTGTTGTACACTAGCAAGAATGCAAAATATACAATACATACTGCTACATATAACTGCAGAGTTTTACTCACTTCCTTGGTGGTTCTTCATCTTCCCGAAACTCACTCTCTTCTTTCACTTCTACTTTAATCTCTTTCTGTTTCTCTTTTTCTTCTTTCACCTTGCTAGCTTTTCTTCTTTGCTTTGGCGCTTCCCTACAAAGACACAAATACAACATATTAATCTGATACTCTTCCCATTGTCTGCTTTCTACAAAGACTTAAGCAAAAACTGGATCAAAGTTCAGGTCTATTTATCAAGTCCCACTTCTAAGCACAAGTATGAACAAGGATTAAGGAAGAACTTGACAGCCAGCAGGGCTCTAAAGGCTTTAGTCTGTTAGAGAAGAACAGTCCCGATAGCTGTAGGCAATACAATGTCCAATGGGAGCCATTTCACCTCAGCAATAGCACAGGTTATTTGGGTTGTATTAAGCTCATTCAAATAACATGTCACATTTTATTTTTTTTTGTCTAAAACCACAGTAAGTATGCAATCCAATATACTTCTCTAGATGGGGTTTGTAGGTTTCATCTCTTGGATCATCTTTAAAGGGAACTTCTTCCTCGCTGATGAGCATCTCCTCATCATCACTGCTGAGAGAAAAGGAGAACAGAGGACTTTAGTAGTAACAGCTTAAGCACTACTGCAAGAATATTCACATATCATCCCCTAGGATGGGAAAGACACTATTACACAGCATCTTCTCATCCAGCATGACTGGAGAAAGCTAACAGCTTGCAATGACTAAGGAACATGACAGCCAAAACAGGCTAGGCAGAGCAGTCTCTTGTGAACCCACCTAACTACAACATCTGCTCCTGAAGGAATACAGCTACCAGGTGAAATGACCAGATCAAATCTTACTATCCATTTCTCCACAGTATCTCCTGACATCTGCAATCCAGGCTGAAAATGCAAAGGTCCAGGACTGAATGAAAACAGGGCTACTATCTGTGCCATAGATCTTTTCACAGAAGCATTTCTTTTGAAAAAACTCAAGCCCTTATTTTCCCTTCCTGAGACACTAGATAGGAATAAACCCCACAAAATAAAGCGTTTCCTACCTGATTCCAGCTGGAGACTGATGCTCCTCTTTGACCTCTGAAAGGAAAAGTCACCATTAGGTTTCAACCTGTGTTCGCTGCAGTGAGCTCATCTGTCTCAAGATACCTCCGTCGACATTCAGTCCCAGGAGTGCTGGTGGCAGAAGGTACTCATGGCCAAGAAGCACCACGCCTGTACCAGCCACAGTCTGCATACAGCTCACAAAGTTAGACCCACATCCAGCTCCCTTCAAAGGTTCCCAAGGCCGGACTATATCCAGGCACTTTTGTGCCAGGGCTTCCCACGTACCGTATTCAAGCTGGTCTGTGTTTGGCTCTGACTTGCAGACAAGCTGCAGGGAACCAGTCTTGGATCTGGAGGCACGCAAATTCTCAGAGTCACGCTGGCGAGCTGCAGTGGCTGACCTGCTGCTGCGCCAGCTTCTGCTAGGCCTGGCTGTGCTGACAGGAGAGCCATGGCTGAGGACACCGGAAACTTCTTCCTCCTCTTCCTTCTCTTCTTTGGGACCTAAAACACCCATTGAAATATCTTTAATAATAATAAAAAGCACAAATTCCAATACTAATTCACACTCCTCTCTGTTGCATGATGTTGAATAGCATAACTCCCACTACTCTGACAAGGAAACCACTCTCTCCTACAGATGTGGAGCACAGTTCTGCCAAGCCAGACAGGACACACCTCAGGGCCTTACCTCAGCAAGCCTTCATTTAGAACTCTCATCACATTTCCTATTGCCTCTAAGTAGAGACACAAATGTTTAAAAACAGCTCACATTTCCTTCTGATAAAGGCTTATAAGATGATTACTTGCTTGCTCTGATCTCCCCTAAGCACTACAAGATAGACACTAATAAACCTCAGCAAGCACTTTATGAAAGACTAGCTTCAAAATTGGACCACATTAAAAGTAGTGCTTGGAGAATCCCCCAAACACATATGCAATCAGAACTGAACACCTGGTAATAACCCTGAGGAATATGAGCTGGATGTTTCTGGTCTTATGCTAGAGCAAAAAAGCATCACGAGCACCGTTAGCCTGAGGTCTTTGCACTCATTTACAGCTTCTACAGATGGCATTAAGCTGATTCCTTAGCAAGAGCTAATATTTTAAAGATTAGTTCAACAGAGTTGAATCAGAACTCCCTCAGAATACATTTCTACAAAGTATACACACTCATCTAGCAATTTTGCTTAATTTCTCTGAAGTTAAGGTGTTTAATAAGCCTTTCCCCATGATTTCTCCTTTTTACTTCTTCCTCCATTTCAACATGCTTGTCTAACACATTTATTGCATTTTTACATGCTCTAAATACCTATGTACCACCAAAAAACCCGAGTTAAGAGAAGCCTCAAATACTCACTTTGCAGTAGAACTCATAAAGCAATATAGAGCTATTAGTTGAAAAGCCTTATAATTCTAGACCCTCCCAACAGGGGACAGAGGTCCCTAAGCAAGGGTCAGAGCTCCACCAGGAAATTTGTATCTGCAGACTATTCAGCCACACCAGCAGATGGATCAGTGTTCACCAAGACTTTGCCTGAAATCTAAAACTGCAAAATAAAAGTTCTAGATATTTAATAAATTTTATGTCTTTTTCCCCACATCTAAATTTCCTTTTTCCTTCACAAAAACAGCTTTCTGATTAATCCAGCCTGCCTCTCAAAAACCAAAACAACAACAAAACAAACAACCACCACCAAATCAAAGTTAAAAAAAAACCCCAAACCACAACACCAAATACAAAGACAGCAACTGGCTTAGAGAGAAAAGCAGCACTTCCTCTTCCTGCTGCTTTCTTCCCTAGCACACCTGACCTGGCATTAGAGGTAGTCACAAGCCTGTCGCTGGAGGCGTTGCAATTTTAATTGTGTTTGAGGATCCCTCCCCAAACTTCTGATGTTAGGTGGGAAGTAACAGGACTCGTGTCTGCATTTAGGTTAGGAACACAGCTGTCCTTGTCTCTCTCTATCAACAGTGAAAGGAGCTAGGAGATGCCTACCTCTCTTAGTTGATGACACAGGGACCTTACAGTTATTTTCAGTCCTGTCTTGCATACTACATCTGGCCTGGTTAAATCCAGGTTCTACGGATGAACTCAGCAGTACCCCTCTCCTCTCACAGATGTCTCTACACAGAAAGCCATGCTCCTCAGTTAGCAGGAAATGGATAATGACATAAAGTAGCAAGAGAAACAAGATAGAGGGAATAAATGTTGTTATGCTGTAGTCAATTCTGCATTTAAAACTGTATAAACTTGTCAACACCACTAGCTAGCTGCAATTTCTCTGGAAGGTTCCTGTCCTCCCAGAAGATACACGGAAGATGGATTATAGGCCAACATCTTGTTATTTCATTGCAAGTGTCCTCAGTGGTGATGGACACTAGGTCATAAGAACTGAGACTCCAGGAGGACAAAAGAATACAAGGCACAACAGGTATCAAGGCCTCCCCAGCGCAAAGCAAAAAGAAGCGCTGAGCATTTGCTTTTCAGATCAGCTGCTGCAAAACAAGTTATGTGCCTTCCTTCCGGCAGAGTCTGCTGGCCAGTTGGCACATGCAACCTCAGATTAAGATGAAGCACTGCTGTATTTTGCTCGAATTACATTTCATGGAGAGGGGGCAACAGAAGCTACAACTTGGCAAAATGAGTCTGCCAAGAAATGACCCCATGTTCACGCTCCCCAGTGACTCTCCAATACTGACATTAATTACTATCCACCTCATCCCACAGCCTCTGCAGAAGTTAGTTTTGGGAACTGTGTGGATGCCTGCATCATCTTACAGGAAGCCATTCAACAGAGATGGGGAAAATCCACTGTCTAAAGTCCTACCAGTCCTTTTGATCTTTTGGCTCTTAGGGTTCTTCGTACCTTGAACTCTCCCTTAAGCAAGTAACTTAATGATAAATAGCTTTTATTCTGAGGTATTTTCACCATTCTGCTGATTCTTCCCAATGGCCTTTAAGTTTAACAGTGTCCAGGGCAGAAGACACATGTAGGTGTCAGTGATGGTACACAAGAAGCATCAAACAAAGCTTACCCCAGTAACGCTCCATCTTTACCCAGTATGCCA
>NW_010337163.1:0-6430 GCF_000700745.2 Antrostomus carolinensis | reverse complement strand
ATTCACAGTCTAATTCTGCCCCTGAAGCACTGCCCTCAAGGTTACCAAACCAGCAAAAGCATCTCTATCTCAGAACCCATATTGTATTTTTCTTCATATACCAGCATTACCACAAACTGAAACAAGAGGGATAAGTACCAACATTTGTCCACTCCCAGACCAGGAGATAAACTCACCCTTACGAGCCTCAATTCCCCCCTATATCATAAATTCATTTTGCAGGCCGGATACTCACAGGAAGCCACAGAGACTGGCACTCGCGCTTTCTCACGCTTTGTTTCTTGCTTTGTCTACAGCCACATCACCACCTTGTCCCACAGCATTTTCTTTATAGGAGATTGCTCCAAGAACAAGGTGCTTACAGCTTCTTTTTTACATCACTGGATGTAGCAAGTGTTAAGAGCGTGTCCGGGCAACTGACAGCAAGCCAACAAGGGCCTGAGCAGTAAATACCATATCCCATAGCCCAAGCTTCTTTCCAAGCACTGCAGGAAAGCAAAGTCCCAGACACAGTTCATTTACTCATTGCAAAGACCAGAAAGTGAAAGTCCAAACTAACTGCATTTACTTCCTGGAGAAGGAGCAATAGGTAGTTCCTTCATCACAGGACTTCCATTATCATGCTGCGTCTGTCCACTGCTCTCCTTCTACCCCTGTTCCCCTAGTAACTTGTGGATGCAGTGGCTATGATGCTCTGTATTTTGGGAAAGATAAGCAGGTAGCCAGAAAACAGAGACCCAAATTACCATTCCCCACAGGAAGGGTGTGCAGAACCAACACTGGTACAGGCGCCATTCTGTAAAGCTGGCAGCACTGCTGGGAGATACTGCTGTCCTCAGGTTTCACTGGGGAGGAAGGATGGAAACCCTCTGGAAGCAGAGCTTCCTGCTTCTGCTGCTTACAGCACAACTTGTAGACTTGGCATAAACCAGCTTTTTTTAACTGGTGCATTGCAGTGCACCAGTCCTGCTATACTGGCAGTTCAAAAATCCACTCAGTGACCCTCAGAACTGGGAGATGTTTGGTACTCTCCATCTACTTTTACCAGCCAGCTTGTTCGGATGTTCAACCTTGTATTTACCAACCACCCTCCAGCCACAGCTGAGAGATAACCTTGTTGCTATAACACCTTCCTCTCTCTTTTTTTTTTTTTTTTGACATCACAACACTAACAAATACCCCTGTGTAGAAAAATGAAACTTTCAACTGTAACAAATTATCAGTTTGTTGACTACTGACAAGAAACTTTCTAAACTTCGATTTACAGAGCATTTGAAAGCACACGACTAACCCTGCAAAGTGGACAGTTTCAGAAAATACCCATGTACAATTAAGTGAAAGGAAAATGAACTATGAATTACTAAGTTGAAAAACAACAACGATGAAAATAAATGCACCATACATCTCAGACTGTGATTTAAGATTTAATGCCATAACCATACAACAGATAAGGCACTGAACATATAATTTTATAATGGCATAGACAAAAATAAAACTCGGGATAAAAATCTTAGCGTAAATCTCTATTCAAATAGCTCCCCTCTCCCAAAGAGCTGTAAAATTGTGCATATGGGACACAGGAAAATCCTCATAGGACTCAGAGTAGGTTTTGACAATCCAACTTATTTAAATTCAGCACATTTTTCTAATGTTTGATTTAAAGTAACAACATTTCTCTCTCAAAAGACTGACAAAGTCTTGAGGGAAAGCAGTCATTACTGAAGAAGCATGAAGCTTTAAGAATACAAAGAATTAGGTATAATAATGCGAGTTATTTATGCTACAAAACCATTTTGTACAAAGTCTAAAAGTTTTCCATCTTTTTTTAATCTGTGGAACCTTACAGTTTTTCTAGCAGTTAAAATTGGACTGCTATAGAGCAAGCTTGGATTTCCCACTCATTTCCTTTCACAGCTCTTGAAGAAATGGCTCTCTGACCTCCCCTCTCCTCTGAGCCTTCAAATTGCAGCTTGAAAGCCACCGTGGTGGGAGAATGGCTGCAATACCAATCACCCACAAACTACATTACTGTAGCTGCATATGGAAAGACTGGGGGGGAGGAATCATGGAACAGATCACAAAGATAGTTCTCCACATGCGTGAATATCTAACAAAAGTATCCCACACATGATTCCCTTTCTAATGCAGTTTCTATAACCATACACTGAAGAAGTATGTAAATACTGTTGGCATGTTCCTCTAGCCCATGCTGTGCAAAAAACCCCTTTGATTTGACAATGGACTTCCAAGGAGGTGATTCTCCGTGCACATGGCACTACATCTCTTTTGATCACAGCTTTGAGTAAATAAAGGCTTCATGTAGCCCTGTTTTACCTCTCCAACTCTTCTTTCCACCTTTGAATAGCACTACTACACAACTGTGTACCTACATGCACTTAAAATAATACATTGTCTCTCATTCTTATTATTACAAAAAAAATCAGTATCAATGTAAAGTTGCAAGACAAAAACATGCAAGAAAAACAACTTGCATAAACAAGGGTTCACATCGAGTACATTTCAGCTGCATGACACAAGGACACAGATTCAGTAATCTGAGTGTTCATTCATGGCATACTATGTTTGTACAAACACTTCCAAACCCGCCCTCCTTCTTCCTACTGCAAGAGAAGTAATCTTGCAACCCACAGTGCTCAAACCTCGCTGACAAAGCACACGTTTTGAGAACACAGCAAGGCAGGGGCTCTACCGCTAAGCACAAACCTGGCGTCTTTATATTCAGCCACTACTCCAACACTCCCTCCAGGATACTTAAACAGCTTATTTTTTCAACTGCAATTGACTGAAAGATTTCATTCAAACTCTTAAAAGTGGTTACTAAACAGCAGAGGTAAAAAACCTACAGAAAGGTGGATAGAGTCAGAAACTGGTTTGGGTATAAAATTAAATCAGAGAAGTAGGTTTTGTCTGACTGCTAATGTGACTTTAATAGTCACAGTAAGCACTGAATTTTCAATTCAGCGATGGAAGGACAGGAAGTGTACTCGTTAAATCTATATTCCAGTAATAAAAATTATTCAGGCCTAACTAAAATTAAAATTATTTCCACAAGAATATACAGTGTTGTGGGAAGTCAAATGTGAATTATACAACAAAGTCTGACTCTAGCTACATGAATTCATTTATAAGCCAAGGTTAAATGTTCTACTTATGTAACTAATATTTCTCCAGAAACATATCAGAGAAATATTGCAATTGCATGACTAAGCAGACAAGACAGGAAATACAATCGGTATAGCTGACTTTGCAGCTGCCTTCATGCACGCTAGTATGGTAACAATCGCATACTAATTCTGACACAACACACACCTTTGACTTTAACCTTTCTCTGTTCTTCTCAACAGACCTGCATAGTCAGACCTTTGTGCCTGCACCCCCAAGTCAACAAGCAGAAAAGGCCTCAGATCCCATGGCGCTACACAAAAGAACATAAAACTTGGCGAGACGCTTCTGCTGTTGCAGCATCGCAGTTATAATCGACAGCACAAACTTAGCTGTGATCACAACCATCACCTCTAAGCTTTCTTTACCAACAGCAAACACCAGTTATTTTACTCTAATATAATCCCAAATATAAGGCAACAAAACTTATTGAACAAACTTTGGTGCAGCCAGTTTTTCATTTGTCTGACAGATACACAGGATGTGCCAGCTGGTATACCTCACTTCCACAGGTCGTTCACCCTGTCTGCAGAGGCTAACAGCTATGGCTGAGCTCATGCAAATTTAATATTCTAAACTGGATTTACTATTTTATAGTAAAGGATAAAAGTATAATGCAAATCACCATGTAGAATTAAATTCCATGTCAGAACTCATGCCAGTAAAAGCTAACACTAAAAAAGCCTTTGCCAGAATCACTCAGCAGTTTTACTGGATTTCTTCCTCAACTCAGCTCTACCCAGAGGTGAACCGACAAACATTATTATACATTCCAGAATTACCGAGGGCTCCCAGCTACCAATAACCCTGCTGTGCAGGGAAGGCTGCACTTTGCTTACATCTGATTAGGCTTCTTCAAACATTTTATGCTAAAGGCCAAAAGAGGGGACTGGGAGGGAGGGTTCTCTCCTGCACACCGAGCGATCTGTTTAAGGAAGACACTTTATTAAGTCTATCTCCACATCTTCCCCAATAAGCACAAGCATGCAGCAAGGACTTCATCCAGTGCACAGCTGGGACACAGAAGTGTAGCTTTCTCACTAAAGACTAAAAAATAAACAAACAAACAAAAAAATCACCAAGTCAGATTTCCTTTGGACTAGAAGTAGTCATCACTTCTCAGGGCCAATTTCCACACAAATGTCCATGCCACCCATTCTGGCTGCAAGTCTAATCATAAAAAAAGAGCCGAATAAATTTATTAAATATTTTTTCCACTCTCATATTCGATGACAGCTGAATCTCTCGGAGCCCAAAGTTAAAGTCTAAAATGACTAGAGAGCCACCAAATTTCGGAAATTTCAGACTGATATTTGCCACTCCCAAGCACATCCCAAGAAACTGGGGTAAAAATGGGACTATTTTGCCCATTTTCCACCACTACCACATAAACATTTCTGCTTACAGGTATCCAAAATACTGAAAATCACCATTAAAATGTAACGTTAACACTATATGCATATCAAGTTACAATTCCATGCCTTCTTACACATTTCAGCAACTTTGTTTTGACCCAAAAGGCCAAAGCTCTTACTGCGTAAAGGGTGGGCAGGGTATTGTAAGAGGTAAATGCACACAGCATAAAAGGTGGGCAGGGTATTGTAAGAGGTAAATGCACACAAGTGGGGTCTGTGCTAAACACACATTGGTTAATTCTGCTTTGGTCCGCAAAAATACACCTTGCCAGCTAGTAAAGCTATAGACTTGTAGGAATAAAGTTAAAGAGTTATAGAATTATGATAATAAAGGTAGCCATTTGCACAGGTCTATGACCTTTTTTATTTTTCATTGTTTCATCCTGTGACAATTCTCTAGTACCAGATCAGAACCAATACTACACAAAGCCTTTTACTCGGAACTGTTTCAGAAGTTGTCACTCAGTAAGGAGCAAAGTCATCTAACTCCTCCTTTTCTTTCTTTTTTTTTGTTTTTGTACAATAAGTTGTTAGATAGATGCACAGAGTTCATATAGTTTGCACTGGAAGGACAAAAGCTCTGTTCCTGGTCACAGCTTCCCACAGTTGGGACTTTCTTGATTAGATCCATTAAGCTACTCTCTCTCCCCTTCAAAACTTTTCTCTTTCATCCCTGAAGATGTAAGCATAAAAAATTCACCATCCACTGCAGCTAGAAAAGGAGGAGTCTAAATATTTGAATACTCTTATTTCCACATATCTTTCACATGTCTCTTGAGGACCTACACCTGTACTTGTGACAGCAATAGAACAGATGTGAGCCCAGGTTTTGCCAGCTATTCAGGACCACTGTGTAACAAGAGCTGTCAAACTGCAGCGCAGTGCGGTGCAGTCCCAACTCCCGACAGTAAAGTAATAACCTAATAACCTAGTGGCTGTTTGGAAGAATAAGTTTTTGCACATTGGTCACATGTAAACATCAGCAGAAGCTTATCGCAGTTCCACAGTCTTGAGAAAGACCTTGGAAACAAACTGCATGTCATCAAGCAACAAAACACTCTTTAGAAGGAAGGTCCAACAGATGTTTGTCTACCTTTGTGGGAAAGCCCCAACTTTCTGGATGGAATATAACAGTATGAGAGAACAATTCAGCTCTTACCTTTAACAGCTGCTTTATCTGTGCACCTGAAAAAACACAAAAGGCAAGCATAAGAGACAGCTTCTATGGCGTGGCAGCAGAAAAAAAGAAACTGAATTATGTGGAGAATTAGCCCTAATTCTCAACGAGACCCAAGGCCTTGTTCTCAAATCGCAGGTTCCAACCCCTTATCCCAACATGGATTATTTCATCCAGAGGAAACTTAGGTGAACTAGAATAACAGAGCAGCAGCAGCCCAGTCTTGCCCACAATAATGATGTCTGAAACAGAAGGACTTTGTCATTAGAACAAGGCAGATCAGCAGCGTTACCAAATGCTCCCAGCGTACACGTGGCTAGCTCCCTACTCCAGAAATAAAGCAGCAGTGAGATGCAGTCACCCTCTCAGGGGAAAACAACTCCCGCCACCTCCTTCACCGAGACTTTTGGCACACAGAGCCGAGCCGAGCCAAGCTGGGGACCGAGGTGCACCGGGGAATGTGGCAGCTACTCCCGAGGACGCTGCGCAGCAGGCACGGGACGTGCTTACGGTTTCGCATGGAACCGCAGGCACACCAGCTGCAAGAGGCAGAGCGGCCCAGGGCCGGCAGCACACGGGACGCTGCCCTTCCTGAGAAGGGACCTGCGGGACCGGCCACGGCCCGGAACAAAGCGGCGGAGATGCGGGGTATCCT
>NW_010337162.1:1504-2002 GCF_000700745.2 Antrostomus carolinensis | reverse complement strand
GTCAGTGACAGGCCCCCAGCCTCGACCCTGAGGGATGCTGCCAGGAGCTGGTCACCAGCCAGGCTGTGCAGTGCCAACTGCTCCCTGTCAAGCCTGTCACCCCAACTGATTTCCACCTACCTGATTGTCCCCTTACCCAGCCCGTGTGTCCCTGGCATGGCCCTGGGTGCCAAAGGGGATTGAAGAGGGGGCTGTGCTCCCCCAAGCACCACCGCCTTCCAGTGATCCTGAGGGATGCTGCCAGGAGCTGGTCACCAGCCAGGCTGTGCAGTGCCAACTGCTCCCTGTCAAGCCTGTCACCCCAACTGATTTCCACCTACCTGATTGTCCCCTTACCCAGCCCGTGTGTCCCTGGCATGGCCCTGGGTGCCAAAGGGGATTGAAGAGGGGGCTGTGCTCCCCCAAGCACCACCGCCTTCCAGTGATGCCCAAGGGTGGCGAGCTGGCTCTTTCCCACGTGCCGGTGCACATCGTCGGTGCACACCGTCCTTGTGCTCA
>NW_010337162.1:397-1435 GCF_000700745.2 Antrostomus carolinensis | reverse complement strand
GGAGCCCCTCTGCCTCCAGTGCTGCCTGTGAGGGCTGAGCCCGTCTTCTCTTCATGGTCACTACAGCCCCGATGCCACCAAGCACCATGTCCTCAGCCTCACCGATGCACCTGGATCCAGCAGTGCATCACCCTGGGGCAGTGACGCTGCTGGAGGTGGCTGTTATCCTGCCCGTATGCTTGCACACCTCCTCCTCCTCCTCCTCCTCCTCGCCATGCAGACGCCCAGCACAGGCTGGGCTAGCTCCAGTGCTTCCCACAGCTCTCTCCTCCACCACCTCTCACCCCTGCTTCATCCTCCCAGGGGGTGTGCAGCCTGCTCTCATCCTCCCGGGGTGCCTTCCCTGGCAAATCAGGGCTCGCCAGTGAGCCGCAGCTGCCCCAGCCCCGGCACCAGGACCCAGCCCTGTGGCAGGCGGCAGTGCCAGCACTGTGCCATCCCACCCTGCCCACCGCAGAGTTTCTGCCCCAGCCCAGCCACCAACAGGGCTGTCCCCCAGCTAAATCACCATCTCTGCACCCATGGCTCCCCTCAGCACTGCACCCTCACCCTGGGGCAGAGACAGCTCCCTGGCACAGGGACCCACAGACCACAGCCAAATGTGGGGTACGCAGGCGGCAGTGCCAGCACTGTGCCATCCCACCCTGCCCACCGCAGAGTTTCTGCCCCAGCCCAGCCACCAACAGGGCTGTCCCCCAGCTAAATCACCATCTCTGCACCCATGGCTCCCCTCAGCACTGCACCCTCACCCTGGGGCAGAGACAGCTCGCTGGCACAGGGACCCACAGACCACAGCCAAATGTGGGGTACACTAAACACCCCCACGTGCTGCATCTCCTGGCTGCCTGCAAGGACGTTACAGGAACCTGTGACAATGTGCATGGCTGTCCCTCACCACTGATCCAACCACCCTGGCCACACAGCACCCACCTCTTGCCCAGGAGCAGCTTGCCAGGGTCTTGGTTGCTGCAGAAGGAGCAGAAGGCAGCACTGAGTCCCTGGCCTTGCTCGCTGTGCCCTGCTGTGCTGTGCCATAGG
>NW_010337162.1:0-329 GCF_000700745.2 Antrostomus carolinensis | reverse complement strand
GCTTGCTGTGCCATGCTGTGCTGTGCCATAGGGCTGGGACTCACCTGCACAGCAGGCTCCGGGCCATGCAGCCCAGGGCAGCCAGGAGCAGGGTGCCAGAGATGGTCAGCACGGCCACAAACCAGGCTGGCGGGTGCCACACCACCTCTAGCTGCGTGACAACCAGAGGCTCCTTCTGCAGCAACTGTGGAGGCGGTGGGATGAGGGGGCACACGAGGACCAGGGGCCATGAAGGACCCAGGAGCACTGCCTGGCTGGCGGGCTCTGCTCACCGTGTGCCAGGCGGTGGTGCTGGGTGGCACTGGGGTGCTCCGGGGGGTGACATGCAC
>NW_010337161.1:0-4773 GCF_000700745.2 Antrostomus carolinensis | reverse complement strand
ACCACGCTGCTGAAAGTGGCCAACACCATACCCATAGCACGAATCAGGAGAATAAGAACAGTGCTGCAGATATTTTATTGTCTTTTATTTCTATGATTTTCAGAGTCATTACCTTCTTAAACTGTGTCTTTTTGAGCACCCTTTGCTTTTTTAAAACATCTCCCCAAAAGCCTAGCTGCTAAAACCCCTGACCCCCACCAGCCCTACAGCCAATGCTTGATTTTAAAGTTTGTGGGTGACATTTACCCCTGGGTGTAAGAGGGGGGCCCTTGCCAGGCTCCAGCGTGGGGGGTGCAGGGAGCCCTGTCCAGGCACAACCCCACTCTGGGGACACGGGGGTCCTCCGATGCTGGCTGAGCAACCAGGGCACTGGGACAGGGTGTGGGGCAGTTCGCTGCTGCTGGGTGTTTATCTGGGGTCAGGCAATCACAGCGGCACAGCTGGTTTAACCCCGTCCTGCTGCCAGCCCTGCAGGAGCTGATATCTCACCCGCAGTTTATCTCTCCCTCCCACCTCCCGGCCCTCTCCCTCCCTCCTTCCATCACTGGGACAATTCTCCTTCTACCTCCCCCTTCTGCTTTTTTTTCTTTCTTAAGTTTAAACGTTCTTCACGGCCATGTGGCCTTTGCCACCAGCAAAGAACATCCTCAGCGTGAAGATTTCAAACCACTACCTGCAAATATCTATTTAATATATAGCTCTACAGTCTCTAGGAAGGGCCGGGAGGGTGCTGATGCCACCTGCTCTGCAGTCGGATGGCCAACGGGTGTCAATCATGATAGACCCTGGTGATGGGGAGACCCTGGGAGCTGCTGTGTTGGGACAGGTTCTGGGAACATGTCCCCAGCTGGATGCCTGGTGGCCCAATGTTGGCCGTTGGAAGGAGCATCCTCCTTCTAGCACCCTCCAGACCTTGCTGCCGCTCTGCCACTGGGATGCAAACATCACCAAAGGTAGCAGGCATTTTCTACCTTTTTTTTTTCCTTTTTTTCTTTTTTTAAAGTAACTTTTGAAAGCTCTTCCCACTCTTGTCTTCCTATGGAGAATTCATTCATTTCCCATGAAATGGTTTTTTTTTTTTTTTTTTACAACTACACTGCTTTGCAAATGGTGGCTTGAATCTGTGGATTCAGATATACGGGGAAAAAAACCCAACCCAACCTATTTTCTTCTGCTTATACAAAACAGAGGAGAAAGTTGGAAAAAACACCTTAGGATCCTGGTTTCCCTGCACAGAAGTGATCAGCAGAGGGGGAAGGCAATAGCCTGTGAGCCACAGGTGGTGATGCCTGTGGCTGGGATGGGGCTGGGGTTCATTTCTCACCCCTCTTGGCATCACTGGTGGCATCACAAAGTGATGGGGGTTCTGGTCTGTCTCCTACTGCAGGAAACTTCCTGGCAAACAGTGTTTTCTTCACACACTTGAAGGTGCACTTAGAGGGGATTTTGTTTGTCCACATTTCTAACATGTCACAGGAACCTGGTGATGTTCGGGCTCTTGAAGGCAGAGAAACCCCTTTAACATTGCACGGATGACATCAGGGAGCAAGAACAGAGGGGAAATGGCATTGAGATAAAATGTTTTCTTTTTTTAAAAAAGAGAAGTTGGGAAGGATGTATATGTCCATGACAATGAAGCAAGAAACAAAAATACCAAAGTCACCCCAAATTTGGGCAGCTTTTTTTTTTTCAAGCTTCATTATCTGGTTTTAATTACTGCCTTTCTGGCAAAGCCACATTGAGAGCAGCCTGCACTGGCACCCTTGCCTGGGAGCACCACTGAAGCCAAGAGCAAAGACCTCCTTCATTAAAGTCATTCCCACATTATTGAACTAAATATGCTTATAAAAATGACAGGACACAAACATTCCCACCCCAGCAGACGATGAGAAAGCTTCTCCTCTTCGCTGTCACAGGCCAGTGACAACAGGAGGGAGTAATTTATGGCTCTCTGGGACTGCTCAACATGTTCCTCATCCTGGGGCTCATCCCCGATGTTCCCACCACCGCACAAAGGCTGCAGCTGGGCAGTGGTGCCCAGGGGACACCGCGCTGTCACACACCACGAGATGAGCAGTGAGCGGGATCCCCTTTCTCCTCCCAGCTCTTTTCTTCCTCTCCGATCCTCCTGCCTCTCCTCTCACCTTACCTCTTGCTCCCTGGGTTGGGTTTTTTTCAGTTTCCATCCGAAAATTGGTGCTGGGGGATCTGGCAGAGCTCTGTGGCTCAGCGGGGCTGGGGTGGATGGGAGAAGATGAGGATGCTCCGAGACCCCACGGGCTCAGGAAGGGGGATGCACACTGATGGGGATGCAGGAAACCTCCCATGGGGGGTCCGGCAGACACTTTCAAACTTGTTTCCCCGGTAGACATTCCTTTTCCCCTGCTCTTGGAGCTATTCTCAGCCGCCCCGGTGACCTTTCCGGGGAACAATTTACTATTGTGTTTTGGTGAAGCCCAGCCTCTATTTTTACACTCTGTTTTGCTGATGCGGGCACAGGGAGTGAGACGGGAATCCAGCAGGAAATGGGAGGGAGCGTCTGGAGCACAGTTAAAACTGCCCCAGCACTTTGATGTGCCGAGGCTGAGCCTGGCCTATAGCACATAGTGGAGCTGGGGGCTTCACTCCCTACCCATCCCCCTGGTAAATCACATATGGCACCAGCTTAATCCAGTTGTGCCAAGGTGGGAATGGGTCCTGCAGCAAAGGACTTTTGGCAAAGAGGTCAGTAAAGCCATGGTGGTACTGTGCTCAGTGTAAAATGAAAGGCAGCTTTCTGCTGGCATCCCATTGCTTAAGGGATGCTGGAAACAGGGGAGGAGGTGACTTGCTGACTGGGCTGGGAGAGGCTCACAGGCTTGCCCAAGGGTGTCCAGGAAAGCCATGACAGAGCATCCTGGGTTGCATCATGTGAAATGAGCATGTTGACAGCAGAGATGGTGGGTCTTCATGTGAGGAGCTGTGGTCCTCCCTGATGTGGGGCCCTGAACCAGGCTTGGAGGGGCTGAGTGGCTTCAAATTGCCCTGAGCTGCCAAGTGTCACAGCCTGGAGTGTGGCCGGGAGATCACGACTTGCTGTGTGCCCTGGTCACCCTGCATCCACAGTGGGGAATGCCAGACCATCTGACCCCAGAGGTTTAGCTGGGGAGAGGGCTGAGCCCTAGGGAAGGGAGCAGGGACAGCCCTGTGGCTGTCCTGCTGGCACCACTGTCACCTCACGGGACAGGGGGAGCACCCTGCTGTGCCAGGGCTTGCCCAGAGCCCACCAAAACCAGAGGCGAGGGCCTCCTGTGTGTCTGAGGGTCCAGCCACGATCTCACCCACCACCCATCCAAGGCTTGCTGAGAGGGCAGGCGAGCAAGGGGACACTTGACAGCAGCGGTCCTGTCTCCAGAGCACTTCACTTGCACCCCACCAGCGATGCATCCCTTCACACGCTGCTGGAGCCACAATGAAACACGTCAACACTCTCTCAGTTGTGTATCTTGCAGCCACCCACCAATGCAGCATCGCTCCTCTGAGCACCCATCCTGCCCTGTCCCTGGGAACAGGGTTGAAATGGGAGCTGGAGGCTGGTGGGGTGGCCTGGGAGGTGGCTGGAACTGGTCAGCAGTGATGCTGTGGATGCTGCGGGTGGGAAGCTGACACTCGAGAGCAGAAGGGCTCTGGTTGGGCTTGGTGGGTGTGCAGTTGGTGAACTGGTGCCCTGCAGATGCTGGACCAGGGAGCAAGTGAAGAACACTGAGGCATCACAGGAAGTGTGTGAGCAGACACACCAGCACAGACGCTTGTGTGCATGAGAAGTCACAAACGTACTCACACACCACAAACACCTGTCCATGCACCAGCTCAAGCACACGGCAGGTAAGTGTGCACACTGACCTGCTCACAAACACATGCACCCATTTTTGCATATCCCACACCTGTGGACACATCTGGATGCACCTCTGAGGAGATAGTCCTAAATACACGTATTTGGATGGATGGGATCATGCAATCCTGTGTGTGTGTGTTCAAGCCACCCAAGTCCATGACATGCTCACAGGTGTGTCCCCTGCCCTGTGTATGCTACCCCACTGGTTCTCCCCACCATAAAAAACACAAAGGTGGCTGTAGTTTTGGTTGCAGTTTTGGTGGCATCTGCAGAAATCACTCCTAAGCTGCTCCCTGACTTGTCTTACCAAACTCTGAGCTGCTTTTTTCCCTTTTTCCAGGTCAGGTGGCACCAAACCATCCCAAGAAGGTACTGGATGCTTTTCCCAGGGTGTTTTCTAAGGTGGCAGGAATGGCTGAGCTTGCCCAGCGTGCCAGAGGCAATGGCCGTTGCTCCTATCTTGGCAGGCACTGGGCGGGAGAGCTGTGCCAGGTCCCTGAGGCCACCCTCCAGCTGGTTCTGTCCCCTCCGAGCTGTCCCCCTCTATCTTGCTGTGTGCAGGCACCGGGGGCTGGGGATAAGGTCCTACAGCCACACACACCAACAGCCCCCTGGACAGGCAGCACAAAGGGCGTGTGAGCAAGAGCATATTTTGTCCCGTCCAAGGGTGACATAGTCCTAAGGATGGTGGTGTTGCCCCAAGGGTGGTGACACCCATTGCCACCACCCCGTGTGCTTGGGTCTGCTCTCCAGCAGGAGCTCACAGAATCACAGAATGGTCGGGGTTGGAAGGGGCCTCTGGAGATCACCCAGTCCAACCCCCTGCCAAAGCAGGGTCACCTACAGCAGGTGGCACAGGACGGTATCCAGGAGGGTTTGGAACATATCCAGAGATGGAG
>NW_010337159.1:1010-1227 GCF_000700745.2 Antrostomus carolinensis | reverse complement strand
GTGCCTCCATTTCCCGGGGAACACCAACATGCACGTAAGAAAGCCTGGCAAGGCTGAATTACTCGTGCACCTTGTAGCACAGGCACTCCAGCTGGAGCTCATCTTCCTTCTGCCGAGTCTGTTTCCTCATGTCCCTTGTGGTGCGCAGCCCTGGGCCCCCTAGAAACAAGAGGTGCCCGCTGCCCCTTCGAGTGCCAGAACTCCTGCCCGCGCTGAC
>NW_010337159.1:0-666 GCF_000700745.2 Antrostomus carolinensis | reverse complement strand
CTGCGGCCGCGGGGACGCTGGCGCCCCCGAGCCCCAACCTCTCCGCTGCCGCTGCTGCTTGATTTGCTTTTAGGCACAGACAAAGCTCACTGCTAGGCCACCATGGTCTCTGCTCCTGCCCTCTTCCTGTCCCTGTGTAGGGCTAGAGCATTGCTGTGCTTTCAGGAGGCTCTTGGCGGAAACTTGCGGCATTGCAAGCTCCTTTGCCCTGGCTGGATGCTTGCACTTGAATCCCTCACAGCTGGCTTCAGAGCACACTCCAGTTGGCTCTTCTAAAAACAGGCTCCTTTTACCCTTCAGGGTGCTGGGCACGGCCTTGAAGTCCACGCTGCTGTGCAACTGGAGCAGCGGGACAGGGACCTTTGCAGCCTGAGCTGCCCTTGTTCCTCTCTGTCTGTGCACTTTTTTCTCAGCGGGGAGGAGAAGGGCAGCAGGGCCCTGCGTGTCCCCGGGCTCAGGTTTTGCGCCGCTTCAGCTCCACAGAGACGCGGGTCAAGTGAAAAACCCAAAGAGTTTATTAGGGAAAAGCAAAGCCAAGGGGTCAGCTGGGAGGTAAAAAAGGGCATGGGCAGGGCCTGAGGGCGGCAGGGAAGGAGCTGCCAACAGGGAGGGAGCTGGCAAGAGCTGCTGGAGCTTGGCACAGGCTCAGCTGTGAGCAGCCAGAGC
>NW_010337158.1:0-221 GCF_000700745.2 Antrostomus carolinensis | reverse complement strand
CAAGGTGGGAGATGTGGAGGTGACACCAGGGATGAAGGACATGGAGGTGTCACCAAATTGGGGGACACAGAGGGGACCCAAGGGATGGAGATGAAGGACATGGAGGTGGCACCGAGGTGGCATCAAGGTGGGGGACACAGAGGTGGCACCAGGGATGAGGGGAATACGGAGGTGGCACCAGGGTGGGGGACACAGAGGTGGCACCAAACTGGGGGACACAG
>NW_010337157.1:0-491 GCF_000700745.2 Antrostomus carolinensis | reverse complement strand
TCTTTAACCAATTTCTACCTAGAGTTCAGAGGAACCTAATCACAAGTGCAGAGCAGTTTCCAGAGAGAACTCCCCTTGAGTTTGACTAAAATCACAGTATTTCTGGCTTTTCCCTGGGGCAGAACGTTCAGGATAACCAAAAAAATAGAGTTTGGGAGTGAAAAAGAGGTTGGGAATGAAAAAAAAGGTTGGGAATGTGTGTAATTGTTCATTTCTCACCCTAAAAAAGGTGTTTGAGTCTCTTGCCAGGGGCTGTAGCTCAGTTCACTCTGGGTTTGTCTCAGTCCTGCTGTGGTGTCTTTGGAAGATCTTTTTTTGGTGGAGTTAAATCCTTTTTTTGGTGGAGTTAAATCCCCCCCCCCCCCCTCCCCAACCCCCAGCTGGATTTCTCTGTGTAACAGCCACCAGGGAAATTAGTGGCCATCAAATGCCTTTAAAAATGAAATGAAATGATAAAAAATAAAAATAAAATTTAAAAAAGTAAAAATTAA
>NW_010337156.1:0-660 GCF_000700745.2 Antrostomus carolinensis | reverse complement strand
TGGGACCTTCTATGGGATGGTGGGACCTTCTATTGGGTGCTGGGACCCATTGTTGGGTGGTGAGATTGGGACCTTCTATGGGATGGTGGGACCTTCTATTGGGTGCTGGGACCCATTGTTGGGTGGTGAGATCTTCCATTGGGTGATAGAACCTTCCATTGGGTGGTGGGACCTTCTATGGGGTCTTGGGACCCATCATTGGGTGGTGGGACCTTCTATGGGGTGGTGGGACCCTCCCCGGGTCGGTGACCCCCGTGACGGTGCTGGTGCCACCACAGGCCGTGTTCACCGACCTGGAGATCTTGGCCGCGCTCTTCGCTGCCGCCATCCACGACGTCGACCACCCCGGGGTGTCCAACCAGTTCCTCATCAACACCAGTGAGCGCCGCGCACACGCGTGAACACACGTGTGACATCACCAACATACGTGTGTGACCTCACGTGGGACTTTCGATGGGGTGGTGGGACCCTCCCCGGGTCGGTGACCCCCGTGACGGTGCTGGTGCCACCACAGGCCGTGTTCACCGACCTGGAGATCTTGGCCGCGCTCTTCGCTGCCGCCATCCACGACGTCGACCACCCCGGGGTGTCCAACCAGTTCCTCATCAACACCAGTGAGCGCCGCGCACACGCGTGAACACACGTGTGACATCACCAACA
>NW_010337155.1:0-508 GCF_000700745.2 Antrostomus carolinensis | reverse complement strand
ACGCAAACCCAATACCATTTATTATAAAAGGAATAGCTTCTTCCCAACCCACTCCCCACCTAAAAAATCTCCTGTAGAAGAAAAACCCGTGAAATCCATCCACATATCGGAGAATGCAAAACCATTTGCATTAAGAAACCTCTTCCCAAAATATCCTGTTACCCTCTGTCCAAGCCAGGCAGGGAAGGTGCTGTGGGTCTCAGGGACGTGGCTCCGTGTTTCTTTCCTAACACCGTGGGGTCTGGCCATCACTAGTGGGTTTCTCCCCATGGTTTGGTCACACCATGCCTGGTGTCCCCTCTCCATCTCAGCCACCCACAGCCATGTGTCCTGTTCCCCACCCCACTCCATCTTGGCCATCCACCCAGGGAGACCTGGAGGCACACAGTGACTGGGGTGGGTGTAACCGGGCGGTTCTGCGTGGGGAGGGACACAGACTGGGTGGGGACACCACGCCGTGGGGTGGGACTGGCCGGTGGGGCGGGACAGGGCGGTGGTGGCAGTGGCA
>NW_010337154.1:0-666 GCF_000700745.2 Antrostomus carolinensis | reverse complement strand
CCTTTCTCCCAAGCAGCCTGCGGATGGGGCTGTGGGGAGGGTACCCACGGAGGGACCCACCTTTGTGGTGGGAGGGAGAGGGATGAGCGGGGCCCACAGCCGACAGCAGCAGCCCGAGGGAGGGGGGTCCAGCTGCCAGCGCGCTTGGCAGCGCTAGTCAGCGGCAGGCTATAAATACCTCTGACAGGAGATAGAAGCACAAAAGCCGTCTCTGGGCCAGACAAAGGCACATTGACAGGGCGGCCGTGGCGTACCAGCTGGGCTGGGCTCCGCTGGCAGAGAGAAACCCCGCTCCGGGTCGGGAGCTCCTAGCAAACCTGCCCTTGGGCCAGGGCACTGCGGCACCAGGGTCCCCAGCATGTGGCAGGGCTGCACTCGATGGGTGCGCACCCACCCACACTTTCCCTTGGTGCAGGAGGGATAAGTACCCAAAGGATGCAAATCTTTGGGTAAAATCAAGCTGTTGGAGGTCCTGGCTCCCACACAGCCCATAGTTGTGGTGCAAAGCAGCAATCACAGTGGCTGTTCTCCACCCCTTGCTCTTCTGCACATTCAACACCAAGCGTTTTTTAGGGCTGGCAGGGAGCAGCCATGTCCCTGCGCTCACACAGCTGAAAACACAGGCAGGGCAGGAAAGAAAAGGGACAGGGGTGTGCCGGGGGCAGG
>NW_010337153.1:1470-2630 GCF_000700745.2 Antrostomus carolinensis | reverse complement strand
TTATATTCTTTATTTTTACAGCACCACAACCCCAGCTGATGTGTTGAGGGACCAACTCAAAGCCAAACCCTCGCTGCTGGCCAGGGATGGGACACAGGGATGAGCAGCCCTGGGAGCAAGGCAGGCAGCAGCGGGGTAAGGGCCACGTGGGCACCAACACAGGTTGTCATCTGCCCAAGTCTTGCACGTCCTCCCCGGGCTGATGCTGAATTCAAACATGACTCAGCCCCAGGATGGATTTTTATCAGCTCACACAGACGCCCTGGGCACTGGCACCGCAGAAACGGACACAAACCCACCGGCTGCCCTGGTGTCAGCTGGGAAATAGGGATTGCAAAATAGATGGTGAGGAAACCACTGAGGTGGGTGGTCTCCTCGCTGGCTGAAGGATCACAGGCACCCACCAAGCCCCAAACCAGCTCCCCAAAGCTCTGGAGAGGCCCCACCTCACTGCTGGGCTGCACAGTCCAGCTCAAATGGTGGGAATATGGTGGATTGTTGAGCCTGGAGAAAAGGAGGCTGAGGGGAGACCTTCTGGCTCTGTCCAAGTCCCTGAAAGGAGGGTGGAGAGAGGTGGGGGTGGGTCTGTTCAACCAAGGACCAAGGGACAGGACAAGAGGAAATGGCCTCCAGTTGTGCCCAGGGCAGTTGAGATGGGATGTGAGGAAGAATTTCTTTGCTGAAAGGGTTCTGAGGCATTGGAAGGGGTTGCCCAGGGCAGTGGTGGAGTCCCCATCCCTGGAGGGATTCAAGAAACATGTAGATGTAGCTCTCAGGGACATGGTTTAGTGGCCATTGTGATGATGAGTTGCCAGTTGGACTGGATGATCTTAGAGGTCTTTTCCAACCTTAATGGTTCTGTGATTCTGTGTGATTTCTTCGTGTAAATCCACATCCCCAAAGCCTGCTCATCCCCAGCCTCAGTGCTCCCAGGAGAAATCCCTGCAGCTGGCAGAGGGGCTCATCCACCCACCCACCCAGGCCAATTGCTAATGAGTGCCATTAGTTATTTGCTAATGAGTTCAAAGACTGAATAGAAGAGGACAGATATTAAAATATTTTGAGTCTCACTGTTCCAAGAGTGACTTTATCCCAGAGGGGACAGACACAGATGGGGGATGATCTTAAAGGTCTTTTCCAATCGAGGCAATTCTGTGATT
>NW_010337153.1:0-1417 GCF_000700745.2 Antrostomus carolinensis | reverse complement strand
TCCCCCAACGTCTGTAAGGCTCGGGGAGAAAAAAAAAAAAATATGTAAAAAAGTGTTTTCTAACAGCTGAGCTCCTCTTGTGCAACAGCTACAGGAAACCCCAGCAAAAAATAAATACTGAAGAAAAAAAACCTTTCCACTTCACCAACCCATCTACAGTAACATAACCTGGAGAGGAGGGAATTCATTATGTGGTTTGGGGGGGGGTTATGGTGGAAATTCCCCCCTTTTAACCCAAAAAGCAGCCCAGGAGGAGGAGTGTGAAGCCTCCACGAGCAGCTTGGAGGAAGCAAACCCATTGCAATGCAATTACTGCGGCTGCAGCGGGAGCCTCCGAGGGCAACGTACGGCCCCGGAGCAGCACCGGGGGCTGCCGGGGAGTGAGGCCAAACCTCCAGCTTCCTTTAGACTTGTAAGAAACAGGTTTTGAAAGAACATCCTCCTGCCAGCGAGGTTGCAGGGAGTTGAGCAAGGTGATTCCTGGCAGCGTCATGGCCAGTGCTGGGAGAACCTGGGACAAGGGAAACTGGGATGGGGAACGGGAGCTGCTGCCAAGATGGAAGATGGAGTTGGAGCCCCCCAGGACCCCACCACTGCCAGGAAAAACTCCGAGGTAACAAACTGCTCTGCAAACAGACCCCAAAAAGTTGCTTCTCAGCAGCACCCCAAAAAAACTGCCTCAGCCCAACGCTTTGCACCGTGGGAAGAGGCAGGAAATAATCCCAGGGGGTAACGGGGACAAGTTGGGCCAAAGAGGGGCCTGAAGTTGCACAATGACTGATGTCCCCAGCAGAAACTGGAGTTTTTCAAGAAAGCCACCGTGGGTCGAAGCTGCAGGTTGAGCCCTGGCCAGGATGAGGAAGCGAAACCCCAGCCCTTCCCGCTGCTCCCCCCGTTACAAGCTCCTGCTTTTCCCTCCCTGCTCACAGCCCCCCTGTCCTGACCCCCCAGACCTGGGCCAGGGGTGTCAAAAGCTTTTCCTGCTCTTGTCCCACATCTCTCCCACCATGGTGACCTCCTCACAGCCACCCAATGGGGACCGCAGGGCAGACATGGGCCCCCCGCCCTGCTGGGTGACACCCACCATGTGGGTGTCACCCAGCACACATGGAGCCCCCAAGGCAGACCCCACCCCTCGGGAGCACCCCCAGGACCCCCCAGCACAGGAGCTGTAGTCACTGAGCCACCAAACTCCCTGTCTTTTGCCCCAAAACCACACAGCCAGGGCTCCCCGGGCCCCCGCTTCCCTTTTCTCCTTGTTCTTCCCCTTGTTCTTCCCCTGAGCCGGCACCGAAAGGAGCCAGAACCCTCCCGGGGGAAGGGGGTCAGCGCTGACTCCCGGCTCCATACAGGGACCTCGTGCAGGCACGGGACAGAGTTGGCACCCACTGCAGCACCCTGGACCTGGGTGCCCCTG
>NW_010337152.1:839-1193 GCF_000700745.2 Antrostomus carolinensis | reverse complement strand
CGGCATGGCGGGCAGAGCCCTCGCCCACAGCAAAGCACTTCCAAAGTGCTGGAAAAAAACAGGGAGTGTGGAGAGAAAAACCCGCTGCCTGCCCAGGATTGTCCCCTCCCGGCAAATCCCGGGGCCAGAAGCACCACATTTGGGGTGAAAAGCCCCCAGAGCCCCAGGTTGCAGCTGTTTTCTGACCATAAGCAGGTTGCTGAGCACCCCACCTCCATCCTCACCCCAAAACTCAGCAGATGGTCAAACAGAGCCCGGGGGATACAAGGGGGGGAATGAAACACACAGAGTGGGGGGAACTCCAGGGATCTTTCCACTCCTGGGATGCTCGCAGGCAGTGGAAGCTCCTGGCTG
>NW_010337152.1:0-607 GCF_000700745.2 Antrostomus carolinensis | reverse complement strand
CTCAGCAGCCCCAGGGGGGCAATGGGGCGAGCCCCCCACGCAGCGTGTGGGGCACAGGCAGCCGCCCGGGTGGAGCCCAGGTGTGGGGCGGAGGCTCAGCAGGTCCCTGCAAGCCCGGGCGTGTGGCTGGGTGTCAAAAACAGGGCTGCTGCCTCCTCCTCCTCGCTGCACAGAAGAGCAAAGGGGCCCTTCACCACGCTGCTGCTGCCGGCTCCCGCTGAAAACAGCATCCCTGCCACGGCATGAGGGTGATGGAGGGGAAGGAAATCCCAGACAAGACATTGATTTTATTTTTTAAGAATAAAAAAAACCCCCAAAACAGACAAAACTTCCTGAAAACAGCTTCCTACCTCATAATTTCACAGAAATTAGCTTGGAAACATCATTTGCTCTCCCCCTGCTCCCGTACCTGCTCTGGGCTCTGCCCTTTCCCATCCCAACCCAGCTCCCCCGGGTGCAGGCAGTGCCCCATTGTGCCAAGGGGCTCTGCCCCCCGCCCTGTACGGCCACCACGGTGTGTCCCCATGCCCAAACCCCTCCACGGTGGCTCCATGGGTTCCAGGGAAGGGAGTAGGAGGGTTTGGGCAGCACGAGTGGGCTCGTACCC
>NW_010337151.1:0-543 GCF_000700745.2 Antrostomus carolinensis | reverse complement strand
GATGGGGGGGGGTTTCTGGGGACCAGTCTCAGCAGTTCCCCCCGGGGACAAAGGGGTTAAAAACCCGGGTCTGGGGCTCGGTTGTTCCCACCCGGAATTCCTTGGGGAGTTGTTATTCCTTATTGAATTATTCTTTATTCTTTATTCTTTATTGAATTATTCTTTTTATTCTCTATTCTTTATTAAATTATTCTTTATTCTCTTTATTCTTTATTGAATTTTTATTCTTTATTCTCTTTATTCTTTATTTTTTATTGAATTATTCTTTTTATTCTTTATTCTTTATTCTCCCCCTGCTCATCCCCCCCCAGAGCTCAGTGACCATGTGGGATTCATCCATAAATCCCGAAATTCCATTTATTCTTCATTCTTCTTATTCTTTATTCTTTATTCTTTATTCTTTTTATTCTTTATTCTTCATTCTTTATTATTTTATTTATTTATTATTTTAATTCTTTATTCTCCCCCTGCTCATCCCACTGGAACTCAGTGACCATGTAGGAATTTATCCATAAATCCTGAAATTCCCTTTATTCTTCATTC
>NW_010337150.1:871-4493 GCF_000700745.2 Antrostomus carolinensis | reverse complement strand
GAACAGAACCAGCTCTGGCCCAGCTCAAACAAGGACAGCTTCTCTAGCAGAACCTGGTAATGGCAGCATCTGGGCCAACGCAGGAGCACTGGGCTGATGAGGGTCATCTTGCCTTGCCAGTGGCATTGATGTGTCACAAACAGTTCTCTTACCAATTCTTAATCTCCCAAGGATCATGACTTCTTCCAGCATGTGGAGATGCACTTAAGGTCCGAGCACCCTCCTCTCTGTGGACGAGACCATCTCAGTTTCCGCTCCTACTACTTCCCGGTGAAGGTAGGTTTGAGTATTGAGGATCAGAGACTTGCTGTGGGACACATCTGCTTTGAGGTGTGGCAGACACCTCAGGTCCCAGTTGCTGTTTGGTGGAGAAGGCTGGGGCAGCATCAGCCATCGCTGGAGTGACTGTGGCAGGAGCTGAAGCTCTGGAACAGCGCTCTGTGAGAGCAGCACTTAACACCGTGTTTTGTTTTCTTAACCCTTGTAATGAGTGTTCTGAGAGTTGATCTTGAGCCCTGAGCCCAGAGGTGTTGTTGCTGCACTTCTCTACTTGCCACAGCATCTCCTTTTTCCATCAGGAGAAGCAGCATTACCTACCAGCTTGCCTGTCTGGGTCAAACTGGGTGTTTTCTGGGGGGATGTATTTTTTTCCACCACCATTGAAAAAGGAAATCTCATAAGAAATGGCTGTTCTGCCTATTTCTGCTTTTGAGGAACTGTGTTGGAAGCTCTCAACTGCTAAATGCTCTGAAAAGAAGGTCACAGTACCAGAGTTAACTATGTGGTAACTACTACCAAAGTAACGTGTGTAGCATCAGTCAGGAAACTATCCCAGCAGCTGAAGCTGCCCAACTGGAGAGGGTATTCTTGCTCTCCATGGGCTTGGGGCTGATTTTCAGCGTGCACCATCTCAAAGATGTCTCACACCTGCCTGAAGATGCCCTTCAGTCATCTCTTACAGCCTCTCCCAAGCTTCCTAGCACAGCGCTTGGACCCAAGTCACATCTGTTTTCCCTTCCCTTGTGCAATTCTTCAGCTTCACCCAGGGTTTTGGGGTTTCTCATTAATGAAGCTGGCTGGTAATTAATGTGATGCTAACCGCTGCTATTCAGCAGATGAGGTCACTGAGAATGGTCTCATTTCCAGGACAGGATTAAGAAGCTCCTGGGAACAAACTTTGTTGCCGTTTTTCCGGGTTTAGGCAGAGTTCAGTGCCTCTGTGTTGTGTCCATTCAGCGCTCTCCTCCTTGTCCCTCCAGAATGTGATCGATGGGGACCTGTGCGAGCAGTTCAACTCCATGGAGCCCAACAAACAGAAGAACGTTGCCGAAGAGCTGGACCGGACCCCACCTGAGGTGTCCAAGAAGCTGGAAGACATCCGCACGCGCTACGCTTTCTGAGCTGGGCTCCTATGGATGCTCTTCCACGGACTGTGCTTTCTTCCCTTTTTTAAATACTGGTTTGCTCCTCTTGGTTTATGTTTCAAAGTACTGTGACTCCAGTAAATGCAGTGTCAGATATTAGATCTCCCAACACATCCCACTGCTTGTGTGAAGGCTCCTGACATTCTGGGTTGCAGCCAGAGAGATTCCCTCTTGGGAAGTGCCTGGGGAAGGGCCCTCAGCCCTATATCCTTGCTCCCCTCAGGATGAGGGAGCCTGAGGGTGTCTTGTGCTGGCCTTGCAGAAAGATCCTTTGTAAGATCAAGTGGGTTTTGCAATTTCCCAGGTTTTTTTTAGTAAAGGAAACGGCCGTGGTGTGACTCGGGATCAGCAGGCTCCTTTTAGTAGTGGTGGTGAGAAGCTCTGGGTTTCCACCAGCCCTGGGAGCAGCTGGTGAGAAGCCCGGCTGTGCAGAGAGCGTAACTGTCACCCTTGTCTCCACCGTTTTCTTCTCAGTTGCGAGGGGTTTTTGGACTCGCCATTTCTGACTTGTTTTCCCTGTAAATAGAGTTTTGTACAATGTTGACTCTCGTGGGGGTGGGGAAGAGCGAGGCCTGAGTCTGGGACTTGATTTGTTTCATAATCACTTTGGCAAGAGCAGAGTCTCCAAGCTGTGACTGCGAGCAGCACATGAAGAATAAAAGCCTGGGGGTTTTTGTTGTGTTTTTTTTAAACTAGCCTGTCTCTGCAGCTCTTTCCTTCACAGCAGCTGCTGCTGACTGGGCAGGAGCAGGAGGAGGAACACAGAACTGTGCCCACCCAGGACCCCCTACCCTGTGCTGTGGCCCTCTGCCCCCTCTCCACCCCTGCTCTGCCCCCAGCTGCCCTGCACCACACAGCCGGAGCTGCTGCTCTCCAGCACACAAAATGGGGGTACATGGAGGAAGGATGGGAGGGAAGGGGCTGGGGGCTACCTTCCTGCTCTTGCCCTGCAGGAGCAGTTGGCTGCCAGGAGGGTGGGGGAGGGTGTTTCTTCCCCAAGCTGGTTGTGGAGGGCTGAAGCTGGAGCTCACCCTCGCAGCAGGTGCTTCCTGGCCTTGTCTCCTGTCTCAGCTTTGATCCCTGGCTTATTCATAGGATCCCAGAGTGGTTTGGGTTGGAAGGGACCTTAAAGCTCATCCAGTCCCAACCCCGCTGCCATCAGCAGGGACACCTTCCACTAGACCAGGTTGCTCAAAGCCTCATCCAACCTGGCCACAAACACTTCCATGGAGGAGCAGCCACAGCTGATCTGGCCAACCTGGGACACTGTCTCACCACCTTCACACCAAACAATTTCTTCCTCACATCTCAGCTCCATCTCCCCTCTGCCGTTTTCAAGCCATCACCCCTTGTTCTGTCACTCCCTGCCCTTGGCCAAAGTCCCTCCTCTGGGGCAGTTTGTGGAGCCTGAGCCTGCCCTTGCTGTGTGACACCCCATGGAGGGGTGTCCCCTGCCTGTGCCTTGGGAAGGTGGGTGCCCCCCAGCCCTGTGACACACTTGCATCCAGCAGCCTCCCGTTTCCTCCAGCGCGTGCAGAGGATGAACACTCAGCCTCCTCTCACCTCTCCTGCTTCCACCTTGCTGCTGAGGCACCGTGTTGGCAGGAGTTTAACCCAGAGCTGCACCCTTTGGCTCTGATGTGGCACCCAGCTGTTTGCCGCACCCATCCTCTGCCGCGGGGTGAAGGGCTCTGTGCTCCTTCCCGCACCTTCCCTGCGTCAGGGGAGCGGTAAACACACCGGCTGAACTTGGTGGATCCAGCCGGGGCTTGTCATGGATTGGGGTGCCCATCCCCTGCTCCCTGAGCTCCCCATCCCATTGTTCTCCCACGCTCTGGATCGGGGCGTGCTTCCAGGAGAGCTCCAGCAGAACTTGTCATCCCATGTGTCCTTAGTCCTAAGGCAAGGGAGAAATCGCACCTGCGGGGTGCTCAGGGTGTTTCCAAATTGCTTCTGGTGTAAATAACCTGGAGGAGCAGCTGGGCTGAGCCCCCAGCCCCAATTTGCCTGAGGGGCTCCAAACCAGAGCCCCACTAGCCACAGGCTGCTGGGTTCCTTCAGCTGCGTGGAAGCAAAGCTCCCCGGGGCCAGTGCCCTATGCCAGGGGCTATTTGCCTTGGGCTCGTACCAGCGGTGATTTCCAGTCCTGGCACAGCCAAGGAGGGCAAACCATCTCCGGCACCGTGCTGCTCTCCGCT
>NW_010337150.1:0-852 GCF_000700745.2 Antrostomus carolinensis | reverse complement strand
GGGGGAGCCGATGACTACATGGGCAGGGAATGCTGTTCCATGGCTTCTTCCAGCGCCTGCAGCAGATGTGGGTAAAATCCCTGCGGACACGGAGGTGAGGAGCTGGAGCAGCTCCTTCCCAAGCTCAGGGCTGTATCTTTGCCCCCAGCCCGGGGCTGGGCAGCAGGCGAGGGCAGTGCTCAGGAGCTGGGGGGAAGCTTGGCCGGTGAGCTGCTCCTGACTCCGTGCCAGGGGAAACCCAGCGCTCTCCTCGCAGGCAGCAGCACATTCCTTCCCACGCCTTTCCCTGGGAGCCCTGACACCACCACAGAGGGGGTCAGCTCGCCCAGGGGCTCTTTGGAGCAATGGGGATGATGAGGACAGTGTCCCATCCCCAATGTCCCCTGCTGCTGGCAGAGGTTCAACCAGAGAAGACAGCGTGGACCAGGAGTGGAGACAGCCAGGGATCCCCCAGCCCCTCTGAGGTGGCTCCAGGCAGCCTGCCCTGCCCCCAGCACAGACCCTTGCCAGGCTGACACCCACTTGGTGTCCCCCATGCCGGGCGGACACCCACTTGGTGTCCCCCAAAAACTCACTTGTGGGTGCTCAGCCTGGTGAGCACCCCGGGACACCCGGCCAGGGGAGCCCAGCGCCCTGAGGGGTGCCGGTGCTGGTGGAACAGAGCACCCTGGGGTGTGCGGTGTGGTTAGCCAAGCACCCGGGGAGGCATGTGGGCACCCAGCTGGGTTGGAGGAGCACCCTGGGGGCACGCGGTGTGGTTATCTGAGCACCCCAGGGCACCCAGCTAGGGAGCCAAGCACCCAAGGAGCAGGAAGGGACCCAGGAGGGCTAGCTGAACACCATGGGGGACCC
>NW_010337149.1:0-516 GCF_000700745.2 Antrostomus carolinensis | reverse complement strand
CCAGCATCTCCATGGGGTCTTTATGGGGTCACCAGCATCTCCAGGGGGTCTTCATGGGGTCACCAGCATCTCCAGGGGGTCCTCATGGGGGTCACCAGCATGTCCGTGGGGTCCCCAACATCTCCATGGGGTCTTCATGGGGTCACCAACATCTCCAGGGGGTTCCTGTGGGGTCACCAGCATCTCCAGGGGGTCCTCATGGGGGTCACCAGCATGTCCGTGGGGTCCCCAACATCTCCATGGGGTCTTCATGGGGTCACCAACATCTCCAGGGGGTTCCTGTGGGGTCACCAGCATCTCCAGGGGGTCCTCATGGGGGTCACCAGCATGTCCGTGGGGTCCCCAACATCTCCATGGGGTCTTCATGGGGTCACCAACATCTCCAGGGGATCCCCAACATCTCCATTGGTGTCCCCAGACACTCCAGAATGTCCCCAGGGTGTTCCCAGCCACCCCTGGATGTCCCCAGAGCATCTCCAACCACTCCAAGTTGTCCCCAAGAACATCTTGAACCCC
>NW_010337148.1:257-10468 GCF_000700745.2 Antrostomus carolinensis | reverse complement strand
CCCCTTCATTCTCACCCACAGACTCTCAACTTGCATATATAGGTCTGTTGATATAATTGAAAAAAGAGATATGCTTTCAGCTTCATAAGTACTTCTTGACTTTCACAGAATTTGGCATTCAAAATCAAGAGTCTTATCGATTATGGACTCAAAAATTCCTCTTACTTAAGCTCTGCAAATTCACTCACCTTCAGTAATATCATAGGCCAGTGGACAACAACTTGTGATACAGGAGCATGTTTTGAGTGGCCCATAGTGCAGTTTGGGACAGTGCTGCGAAATTCTGCAGTTTGAAAATTCATATGTGGAAGGCAAAACTTTCTAGTTTCTTCTGAATTAAGTGGAATCCACTGAATTAGAGGACACAGTCCTTGCTGTTCAGAGGCAAGGTGCTACCACTTGGCTGGTTGGTACTGTCTTGCCTCTCTGTGAGGCAGCATCCCTCAGCTCCCACTGAGCTTCTACCAGAGCTGCTCTTAACCTCTAAATCATAGAATCATAGAAATCGAGAAAGAAAATACAGTTTGGCATGTGCTCTTAAAAAATTGTTTCTCCAGCTTTAAAGCTCAGTCATCTTTGAGGAAGATCCATTTATTTGGGCTCAAACACAGTTTTTAATTGAAGCTGTTAAAACTCCAGACTCAACAGTGCTTTTAAAATTTGGTATATCTCCTATGAATCACATCATATCCTGGGATCTGTATTGTATCAAGTTGCCTTTTTACAGCTCTAGGCTAAAAACTTAAAAGCAAAGCATTTTTAAAAGGCTGAATGAGAGAAAGGAAACACAAAGTGGTTAGTTTGGCTCACAGCCAGACCAAGGTTGCTATCTGCAGAATATTCTGAAACGCAAATCACAAAATATGGAGACTTGACGTGTCATCAGTTATTTTTAGCAAAGTGAAGAAGAATGAACTCAGTTTTAAGAAACATGTAAGATTAAAGATGCAGCCTTAAAATTAACTTTGGTTTAGATTTGTTCTTTGAATTAGTGATATCAAACACTGTGATTTGCATTTTACATAGCCCTTGTAGATGTCTGCTGTTCTCTATCCAAATTCAAAATACATCATGTTTTTATATAGTAAAAGCAGTAAGATTGAATAAACAACTATGTAGTTAAAATGTAGTATGAAAAAGAAGAATTAGAATAATTTGGAAAAAAACCCCAGTTCTACACATTTTTAAAGGCCTTGCATTTCTATACCTCAAGTGTCAGCTTGCCTGATACTTTAACAAAATTTCAAAGGAGTGGTATCCAAGATATACTCATTCAACTTACACCTCACTAGGTTGTTATACAGAACGTATTTCTGGCCTCTGGCTCTCATTCAGAAGATACCTTTATTCTTTTCAAGTGCTATAGTTCTTAATTGTGTACGTGCTTTAGACTTCATTCATACAGATATTGATATGCCTATGTGAAGAATCATAAAGACATGAAGTAACATTCTAGAAACCAATTTAGCTGTGAGACACAGAATCAGACCTACTGCTCTCTCACATATAGGGAAGCAAATGATGGCAGTGGCAGCCATAGAGTTATTCCAGCTCACGATGAGAGTGGAATGATAGTCTGTTAATCGGTTCTGGAGCTGTAGCCCAAGACTTCCTTTGCTTCCTTACACTGTAGCCAATCTCCAATCTTAAATAGTAACTCCTGACTTTCACTGAACTTAGTGTAGTCAGCTTGCTCCAGTGGAAAATCCCTGCTGCTCTGCAGTCCCAATCTGATTGCAAACTGGTTTGCTTCTGACAAGTCCTGCTGCACTGTCCAGGATGCTGCCTTGTATCAAAATAGACTTTTTTCTTTTTTTTTTAAAAAAAGAAAGAAAGAAAACTGATGAAGAACTGAAATTCACCCTGGGCAAAATAACTGCTCTGTAAAATCGGGGAAATGTTTCTGACACAAACGGTGACTCCTGATTGCTGAAGCTTTTCTTACGGCTGAGTGTGGCCGCTATGTTAGTGGAAGGGCTGGGCAGCTACTCCTACACTTGTGACTAGGTGCGTTTGATAGTGAGTACTAATAGGAAAGAGGAGGGAGAGGAACTGGGATGCACAGTTTTCTCAGTTCTTTGGAATTCAAACTACTTTCTACTGTGGTACTAAAGAAATGAGTCCCAGTTTGTGTGCAGGTGATCTACAGGCCCTACTGGCACATCAAGGACCATATCCTCCTCTCTTTTCCTCATGCAAACTGAGAATAATTCAACTGAATTTTATGTTGCTGGAGGGAGGAGAGTCATATCTAAGGTTTTGTTTTCTCTTTTTAAATACTAAGCTTGTCTAGCAAGTTACCACTTGCATGGGATGCAAGATGTCCCCTTGCAGAAACTTTAAGTGCTGTTGGCAGAAATGTTCCAGTTTAATTAAGCCATTAAAAAAGAATGCTGCTCTTAATGTAGGAGGATGGCTACTTTTGGGGATAACTACAGCAAAAATAGCTTCCTGGAGCAGACATTAAAAAATAGCTTCCTGTAGTAGCTATGGAAAAAGGAGCCGGTAGCTGGACACAGTGCAAATGAGGATTGAATAGCAACCCAAAGGAAGAATAAGGAACAGACCAGCATGGAAGGAGATGAAGACCAAGAAAACAGAGTATAAGTAGCAGTTTTAAATAACATGACTTCTCATGCAAGAGTTATGAAGATGTTAGACTATCTCACTGACAATACTTTCCTGTGTTAGGAAGTAATGATCACTGTCCTAAATTATGATTTGGAAACTGGAAGGTGAAAAGTACTAACTTAAAATACAGCCTACCCCATTAAAAAGTCTAAGAGCTCAAAAAGAAGCTATTTTTTAAAGATTAGATTATAGATGCACAGGATGAAGGAACTATGTATGAAGAAAAGCTCAGAAGAGATTAGAAAAATAAAAAGTTAACATACAAAGCATTTCTTTATGGTTCTGAAAGCAATTCTTCAGACTGAATTCATGAGCAACCTCAGAGAAATTGGTGAAAGACTGCCAGTGCCAAACATTAGATTTCTGCAATTTGCAGTGAATGACCATGTGTATATAATAAAAATAATCTCTAGTGAGAGAAAAAAGGTCAAACTGAAGAAGTAAAGAAGGAAAAAAAAATATTGAAAAGATAAAAGAAAAAAAAAAACCAGCTCTGCAAATTAATGTAAGAAAAAGAAGCTGGTCAGAGGGGAAAGGGACTGAAGCGCATGATGGAAAAAAATGACAGTTCAGATATATAGCTGCTAATGAGGCGGTTCCTGGGTGTCTTTGCCCTGCTCCAGGGATGCAGGGACGTCAGAACCCTGCTGAGGACCAAAGACATCTGAAAGCCAGATAAAGTCAATTTTTCGTTTTAACATGGTTTGGGACACCTCTTAGCTGGTCCCATGTATACAAACGGAGTTTAAAGAAGAGAAATGGAATGAAAAGACTGAGAAGGAGGAAGAACATAAACAGAGGAAATAGAGTTATTTTTAGATTCCCCCTCCGTACAGTGTCAAAGGAATGAAATGTAATTAATATTGATCCTCTGTGATTCAGAAAGTGCCTGTAGCAGCTTCTTTGAACACATATGCCACTTGCACAGCTGCTGTTGGTTTTCCAGGGGCATAGAACTTCACCAAGCGCCACAAACCATGCAGAAAATAAAAGCACATTACTGTGATGTGGGAACTGAATAGAGGCAATGGTTTTAGCGAGTGCATTTAAATAGGTGTCTATCACAGCAATGCTTTAAATTGTTAGGAATTGGGGAAGGCATTCACTGAGTTGGTGCAGCAGACCCTAACACATATGGCCTGTTTGGGAGCTCTCTCATAGACAGGATATATCATAATTACCCAAAGTTGTGATGGTTCATCATGAAGTTCATCACCTGTGTCACCTGCTTGCGCCTTCATACAAAACCTCCTGGAAAACCTGTGTCCTGGAAGCCTGGAGGCAAGAAGAGCAGATCCTGTGGGCTGTCAAAGTGCCGTTGCTGATATATTTCTGACAATCCATTTTCATGACAAAGTTGCCACTCTTCTGCCCAGCCACAGTAAGGCACTGCATGTCACCATCTCCCAGCCCATCTGTCCTATCAAATTGGCTTTTCTCCCTCTGGCTCTTATATCTTTCACTGGCGTATGCAGGTTTTAATCCTTCCATCTGATTAGTTAGGAGAAAAAACAGTCTTAATCTGATAACAGCAGGATAATGTAGCACTGCAAAGACAGGAAGATTTAATTACTGAATAATTTTTATTTATTTACTTACTTATTTATGTGCTCTTCAGCAGAATGCAATGGTTTTTGTTTCCAAGAAACTTAAAAGTTGTCCTAAAAGCACACTGGATTTAAGAGCTGATCTCCAGTAACAAGAGATTTCTCTGAGTTAATTTCTGTAGCACGTTTTTATGCTGGTGTTCCTAATGGATTTAGCCTGTCCTTGGATTGTCTCTTCTTGGCTCAATTTGCCTAGCCTGGGAAATTTTGTACATTCAGAAAAATAAAACCAGGCAAATGTTCCCTTATTAGAAAAAATAGCTGCTTTCCAAAGAAATTTCCTTGCACTTATTTCCACAATGATCTGGCTGAAATAACTTGCAGATTTTTAAAGCTTACATTGACAATTTATCAAATGTTTGTGTTAAACAGAAGTGATTTATGCAGGCCTCGAAATTTCAGCTATTGGTCCCTGTCTCAAGCAGATTAGCTGGGAATTTGGTAACCCGTTTCTCTAAACTAAGTAAGTTTATTAGACATCCTGTAAGACTTGAAAACGGGTGTTTAACAGACCTTCCCTTTGTACTGAGGTGTGAAACCCTGCTTGTTCACATCAGGAAGCACACATCTGGCACAGCCAGGACAAGGAAAGGCATCTCTGGGTTATACAATGGCAGTGAGCCTCCAGCCTGCCTCCCAAGTGCACAAAACCCCTCCAGAGATCCGGCTGGGACCTCCTCTCCTGATACCCCTCCTGGTTGATGACCCCAGGTGACCACCCACAGATGTCTGGCTGCGCTAATTGCAGAGGGTCCCGTGGGGTGGGAGGCTGTGGGGGGCACAGGCATGGAGAGGCAGTTTGTCCAGAGCATGGTGTGCCTGAGGCAGAATTCAAAGGACACAGACAGCAGCTGGACTAACTCAGGTGCAGATCAAGGCCACTGCCACTGACCTCAGTCAGACTGGAATTTGCAGAGCCCTCTTGAGAGTCTTTAGCTGCTTCTGTTGGCAATATTTAGGCCTTTGATTTTAAGTTGAACATATTAAATCTAATATAAAATAAATACATAATTTAACTTACCTTGCTGAATCCAGTTTGATACCACAGAGGCTTATGCCAAGAAAAAATTAAAATCACAGTGGGAATATTAATGAAGAGGTAAAATTGTATTGTATGTAAAAACACACATACACAGAATTATAAAAGAACAGCATATACAGAAACCAGGCAGAGTGAAACTGATCCTTCCTCATAATGGTATCATAGAATGGTTTGGGTTGGAAGGGACCTTTTAAGATCATCTAGTCCAACTCCTCTGCCATGGGCAGGGACATCTTTCACTAGATTTACTTGCTCATAGCGCCATGTGAACTCACCTTGAGCACTTCCAAGTAGTTAATTTGCATTATGTTCTAGACGGATGTAGACTTCACATGAGGGCTGGGGGATGACTTCTGGTCAGACCAACCCATGGCACCTCCTCCGGGCTGGTGCTTGCTGTGCTAAGATGTTTTGTTTTGAGACACCGGACCCATCTGAAGATCACCTGGTCTGTTCCTGTCTGGCTCTCATGCGTCCACGCCAGGCAGTTAATTCTGCATGGTGAGAGTCTCCTTCCTAACAATGTGATAGCACCGAGCAAGTCTGACTCAGAGCACTGAATATAATATATGAAAGTCTTTGCTGAAGTTGGATAAATAGATAAAGAGATTGATTGATTTTAGAAAAGTCCACCGTTGCCTGACATAATTATTTTGCCATTTTGGGACACTGGTTTGTGCATCATGTGAATGCTGAAAGCGGAATGAATCTAGTCAGTTTTCTGAGGAAGAACAGTTTCCTAAGAAAACAATAAACATAATAATTCTAATGAGAAATGAGCTCAGAACACTGGGTTTTTTTCTCAGAAAAATGAAATGGGCAATATGATTCAGGTTTCTTACTAATGGAAACTTCTGGCAGTATAAAATATGGAAGAACATTTTTTATCACAGGCAGTGGGATTTTAGCTGAAGTGATTTATTATAAATATCTAAATGACAAGAAGATCTTAAAAGTTGACGTTTCAAAAATAAGCGACATAAAAGACTACATCTATCATGGATTGAAAGGGCAAGGCAGGAGAGGTGAACAGTCATTGAACTTACACAGGATGACTGTAAAATACGGTGCTCTGTTCTGGAAGCTTCTGACTAACACTTGATTCTTGTAACCTCTTGTTAACAAGAATTTAAGCTGTTGCCTCCCTTCCCATAGAAATGAGATTATTTTATGTATACAAGGAGCACAGCCTATTATTGATATGGTCTCATACACTTAATCATATTTATAGTCTCATCAAATGTTAATGGTTTTGTTGAAGTTTCCTTGTTGAGTATCTGCTTTGCACTGGAGTTTTAATTAGGAAGTTTTATACAACACAATTGAGTGGTTTCTTACAGCTGTTTCTTGCTCTGCTGTGGTGCTGTGCCCCTTCCCCCAGCACTGTCCTGGGGCTGTGAGCCGGTCTGGCCAAGTCCCATAGCTCTGCGGACACTGTTGTTCAGCTCTGGGCAAAGCTGTGTAATGCTGGGGACAACACACAGCCTCACCAGAGAGTCTCAAGCACCCGCTACGCTTTCTGAGCTCAGGAAAGGTATTTAAGCAGCCTTTCATGTCTCTTACACCTGGCAGGACGTTCCTTCCGAAGGTCTTCTGCCCTCCTGTACTTTTCTCTCCAGGTTCTTGCCTTAGTCCCTGGTGCTGATGCTTCAGGTGATGGTCACTCAAGTGAAGGCAGACAGCGTTAACAGATCTGTCTACTACTGCAGCTACAGATGTTCTCCACCTCATTAAAGAACTCCCAGCAGCAATACATCACAAGCATAACACCACCACACATTCAAAGCAACCCTCTTCCCCGTGGCCTCCTTCCACACATCACCTCTTTGTCCCACCACATGTTCACAGGACATCCTCTCCTTGTCTGAGGAACATGGAAGGGGTTTTAATTTAGGCTTACACTGAGAGGGCTGGTCAGAGAGTGACTCCTGGGCCAGGTAAGGCATGCAGTTCCTGAAGGAGGGTCATGTCATGTGGTTTACATCAGAGTTGTGCTGGTCAGAAGGCTGAACCTCTGTCATGGGAGGAATGGAGTCAAAATGGGCTGCTGAGGTTGGCAGTTAGACCACTTAGGACCCTGCTTGGTCCTGTGTCAGAGCACTGGGACCTTCAGATCTAAGACACTCGTTGCCTTCTTCCTCCTCTCAGCTCCCTGGTGGTGTGCCAACCACGGGAAGATTTGTAACAGCCTTCTACACAGCCTGCTTGTGTGAATGTTGGTAGGCAGCAGCAGGCAGTTACCATTGAATCACGAGCTTTTCTCGCTGCATCTGGGCAAGCTGGCACTTTCAATGTTTGGACAAGCTGCAGTAATGTTTTTCAGAAGGTCCTAGTATGTCTCTTTCCAAAGATCAGTGTGCAAAGCTCATACCTGCCCCAGCCAGACTTAGAATGATGGAGAAAACACCTGCTCCCTCAGCAGATCATTCCAGGAGTTAATTATGCTCACTGTGAAAAATGTGGTCCTTATTTCTGTTCTGGTTTTATTTGGCTTAGCTTCCAGCTAAAGAATCTTCCTTCTCCTTCAGCTTTGACTATTAGAAATCTTCTCCTAAATAGATACTTAAATTGAATCAACTCTGAGCTTTCTCTTCAACAAATTAAATAGTTTGAGGTTCTTCTGTTATAGGTTCCGTGGGCTGCAAATCATTCTTCTAAGTCCTTTTGGAAGTCCTTTCACATTTTTCAGAATTCTTCAGTTTATCAGTTAATGCTGGGCAGTATTCCAGGTACAGCCAGAGAGTCTTATCTCAACTGTGCTACAGGAGTGCTCTGGGGTGCGTTGTGCATTCTTTGTCTTCTAGCCATGCAATAAATTAAAACCATGGTGGCCATGAGCTTGTGGTTACATAAACGAGTAAGTGACAGAAATTGTATCATCACTGCTTCTTCAAACTTCAGTGATCTACAAGCCTCCTCATATCTCTCTGAAAGGCTACATGCATCTTTTCCTTTTTAATGAAAAAATCATAAAGGTTCGGTACATCTCTGAAAAAAGAGTTATTAGAAATCTACCTTTTATAATTTTCTTCCGAGCCCAGATGCCTGTAGTAGCTACAATGTTAATTCTGCTTTGTATTCACCAGAGCAATTTCAGCTTGTTTGGGAACGTTGGTCTCTATCTATGCCACTGTATTTTAACACAAAACTTACCCTGCAAGGCTGAAGAAAGAAACCAGAACAGGTATTTCTGGCCAGAGAGATTTCACTTGTTGAATCCCTAAGGGCATTTTACTCTGTTATTGTGGATGATTTTATGACTGTTTTCATTTCAATTGAATCAGGATTGTTATGCCGGGGATACATTTGTTCTGGCTTGTTTACTGGCTTATTTGAATGATTACACAATTGTCACACTCTAGGAAATAATTCTGCTATTCAAAGCACAAGGCTAATCAGAATTTTATCCTTAGAAATAAAATATGAGTAAACAGCATGGAGGAGAACAAGGCAATATTATCTTATGAAAGCAATCAACAAACACTAATCCCTTTAAGTGCTCAGTTTTGAAGTGGAATAGCACTGTGCATGGTACAGAATTAGAAATCAAATATACAGAATACAAAGGTATCAGTCTGTACTACTTGAGAGGTAATTAGACAAATCACTTCATTCTCCAGTTTGCATGTTTCTGTAAGAAATGCTCTTTCCTCCTGCTATTCACATGTTGGATTGCTGTTTGCACAGCTCTCTGATTTTCAGTTAATACTGCAAGAGACAAAGTAATTATATTTGTTTCAGAAGTGTTGTTATTATGCCAACACTAGTATTTCTGTTACTTAATTATAATTTGGAATCACCTTGCTTTTTTACCTTTTTATTCCTTTTTTTTAGTTTAGGTAAATGGTTTAGCTGATTACCATAGGCATTTCTTTCACTTGAAAAATGCCCAAGAAAGGCCATCAGGCTGTACTTGGCCATATTAGATTGCATTCAAGAACTGAAGGAGACCTGGCTGGAGATTATAATTCATACAAAGTTTGCTGAAATTTCTCATAGTTGCCCAGCAACAAAGCATCCAAACCAGTTTGTTTTAGTGAATGACTTGGGAAGCAGCGGGTTAATAAATAAAAGTAAAGTCTTGACAGCTCTTGTCTTCAACACATTGAGCTGAATGTTAACCTAGGAAAATTCTCCTTTCATAACATTTAAATAAATGTCTTATAAGTCTATTGAACTTTAAACTGTGAATAAAATGCCTCTACACAGAGTAACTTTAAGATCACAATCAACCTCTACATGATGGATATTCTACCTGAACAAGTTGCAGAAAAAATGGTTTTGCCAGACACATGTCCTCACCTTAAAAATCATATGGACAAAATGCTCTTAACACATGGGTTGCTGTATAAGGTGGGATTGTCAAGACATTAACACCATCTTCGTTTTTTCACTCCTTCGCCTCAATGGGTTTATACAACCTAATTGCTCCCCAGCCCTACAACGCTCTATACGCTGCTTCAGTAAAATGTTCACAACTCCTCAGGTCTGTTATTCAGAGCTCTTAACAGAGCTGTAAAATAGCTTCTAGGGAAGCCTTGCCTTCTAAAAACGGCACGACAATGAGGTTGTAATTGTGTCTGAAAAATTTTGCCAGAAGTGTTTATAGGCCCTGGCTGGGTGGGGGGGGGGGGGTTTAGCAGCACTTGACCCCCACCAGCCATATCATTCAGGTGACAGCAACAGCAAGGAGAAATATTTCAGCATGTTACCAAGAAACGAGCTTCCTTGTGAAATTTATGGCCCATGAAAATAATGGATTGCAGAATTAACCTGTCACACAGAGAAACAGGTAACACGGGCTCGCAGCCTCAGCTCGATGGCCATGGTCAGGCTGGAGGTTACCGGATGACGTGGGGTATACGCAGTTTCAACAAGTAATTGCAGATGAAATCTCCCAGTGGTTTGGGCTTGTGGTGGTTTTTGTTGTT
>NW_010337148.1:0-228 GCF_000700745.2 Antrostomus carolinensis | reverse complement strand
CCCCGTGCAAAAACTCAGGAATTAGTGTCCCGAGATCTTTTTTATAATCCCAGGGCTGGCACCGATGGCTGAGCGGTGGGTGCTCGGGTCCCACAGCCGTGGGCAGGCAGGTGGGCTGTTTCTAACGACAGGGCCTGTGGAAAGTGTCACCAGAGGAACGTCACCAACACCGGGGCCTCCATCAGCGGCGCCGGGCTGTTCCCTCACGGCCTCTCCACGGTTCTGAGG
>NW_010337147.1:0-1535 GCF_000700745.2 Antrostomus carolinensis | reverse complement strand
AAAAAACCAACCAAACAAAAAACCCCCCAAATCCCACTTATTTTAGTCACGTTGGGACAATTTTGGGGGGTTTTTGCCCCAAAAGCCACTCACCGAAATCCACGGCGGAGACGTTTTCTCGCTCGCCCGCCACGATTTTATATCCGGGGCCGTTGCCGTAGAGGATGGAGGTGAAGGGCTTGCGGTCCACGTCGCTCTGCATCGGGGCCAGGCCTGGAGGAGGTGACACCGTCAGCAGGATGGGGATGTCCCCAAGTTGTCCCCAAGGTTGTCCCTTCCTCCATGGCTTGGAGGTGTCCCCAAGATTGTCCCCTGCTCTGTTGGCTTGGGGATGTCCTCAAGCTGTCCCCAAGATTGTCCCTTCCACCATGGCTTGGAGGTGTCTCCAAGCTGTCCCCTAAGGTTGTCTCTTGTTCCATAGATTGGAGATGTCCCCAAGATTGTCCCTTGCTCCATGGCTTTAGGACATCCCCAACTGTCCCTAAGATTGTTCCTCACTCCATAGCTTGGAGATGTCCCCACGCTGTCCCCAAGACTGTCCATTGCTCCATGGCTTGGAGGTATCTCCAAGCTGTCCCCAAGGTTGTCTCTTGTTCCATAGATTGGAGATGTCCCCAAGATTGTCCCCTGCTCTGTTGGCTTGGGGATGTCCTCAAGATGTCCCCAAGATTGTCCCTTCCTCCATGGCTTGGAGACATCTCCAAGCTGTCCCCAAGGTTGTCCCATCCTCTGTGACTTGGGGACATCTTCAAGCTGTCCCCAAGGTTGTACTTTGCTCTGTGGCTTGAGGACATCCTCAACTGTCCCTAAAATTGTCCCTCATTCCATAGCTTGGAGATGTCCCCAAGCTGTCCCCAAGATTGTACCTTGCTCTGTGGCTTGGGGACATCCAATCTGTCCCCAAGATTGTTCCTTACTCCACAGCTTGGAGATGTCCTCAAACTGTCCCCAAGACCATCCCTTGTTCCGTGGCTTGGAGGCATCTCCAAGCTGTCCCCAAGACTGTCCCTTGCTCCATAGCTGGAAATGTCCCCAAGCTGTCCTCAGGGTTGTCCCTTGTTCCATGGCTCTGAGATGTCCCCAAGCTGTCCCCAAGATTGTCTCTTGCTCTGTGGCTTGGAGACATCTCCAAGCTGTCCCCAAGACTGTCCCTTGTTCCGTGGCTTGGGGACATCTTCAAGCTGTCCCCAAGATTGTCTCTTGCTCAGTGGCTCGAGGACATCCCCAACTGTCCCTAAGATTGTCCCTTGATCCATAGCTTGGAGATGTCCCCAAGCTGTCCCCAGGGTTGTCCCTTGCTCCGTGATGTCCCCAAGCTGTCCCCAAGCTCATCCCTTGCTCTGTGGCTCAGAGATGTCCCCAAGCTGTCCCAAGGGTTGTCCCTCTCTCCATGGCTCAGGGATGTCCCCAAGATTGTCCCTTGCTCCATGGTTCACAGATGTCCCCAGGGTTGTCCCTCACACCGTGGCTCAGGGATGTCCCCAGGGTTGTCCCTTGCTCTGTAGCTCTGAGATGTCCCCAAGCTGTCCCCAAGA